>NW_028162381.1:0-37054 GCF_964263955.1 Coregonus lavaretus | reverse complement strand
CCAGCTTACCTGGACGGACGTCTTATTTGCAGTGGATCTTGAGCAACCTGGCTAAATTTAGCAGATCCTTTTATCCATTACAGTCATACGTTTTCGTATGGGTGGCTGCAGCAGGAATCAAGCCACGTTCAGTATGATAAAACGTAGTGGAACGTTCAACTAAACGGAAACGGCGCTACACTGAACGACCAGTTGAAAGACAGGGAGGGGTTGGGTTGTGGGTTCACAATGCAACGCTGCCCTTTAAATACGTCACTTGTTGCTTCAAGCCACACCCTGCCACACCCACCAAACACCTCAAAAGTCTGTTCAGGAATGTACAAGAACAATTTGGGGAAACGTGTCGTTCAGTACAAACCGTTCTGCAATGTAGCAAACATTCAACGGAGCTTAACGCACGACTTGCGTCTACGAACTGAGCCACAGGACCACCATGACACTTCACAGACACAAACTACAGACATAGTCCCACTCACATGGCCATGTCAAACTGGTCCAGCCATTTCTTCTTCAGCTCCTTGGTCTTGAAGAAGAACTCGAAGCCGCTCTGCCCCCGCTGATGGGTCAGGTAGAACCCATAGAACCACTGGGGAGGGAGAAAGGAAGACAAGGAGTGAATTACAAAGTTACACAATCTGTCTCTGTCTCTGTCTCTGTCTCTGTCTCTGTCTCTCTCTGTCTCTCTCTCTCTCTCCTCTCTCTCTCTCTCTCTCTCTCTCTCTCTCTCTCTCTCTCTCTCTCTCTCTCTCTCTCTCTCTCTCTCTCTCTCTCTCTCTCTCTCTCTCTCTCTCTCTCTCTCTCTCTCTCTCTCTCTCTCTCTCTCTCTCTCTCTCTCTCTCCTCTCTCTCTCTCTCTCTCTCTCTCTCTCTCTCTCACAAACACACACACACACATACAGTGTCTTCAGGAAGTAATCACACCTTTTCCACATTTTGTTGTGTTACAGCCTGAATTTAAAATGGATACAATTTAGATTTGTTGTCACTGGCCTACACACAATACCCCATAATGTCAAAGTGGAAACATGTTTTTTTAATATTTATAAAAAATGGGAAAGCTGAAATGTCTTGAGTCAATAAGTATTCAATCAAACAGGAAAAACATCAGTACAGAGACAAAGTGGAGTCGCAATTCAATGGCTCAGACACGAGACGTACAGTCTGTGGCAGGGTCTACAGACAATCACGGACTACAAATGGAAAACCAGCCACGTCGCCAAGACCGCTACCAAGGACTGTGGCCTCTCCTTCTCCGTGGCCGACGTGAGTAAGACATTTAAGCATGTTAACCCTCGCAAGGCTGCCGGCCCAGACGGCATCCCTAGCCACGTCCTCAGAGCATGCGCAGACCAGCTGGCTGGTGTGTTTACGGACATATTCAATCTCTCCCTATCCCAGTCTGCTGTCCCCACTTGCTTCAAGATGTCCACCATTGTTCCTGTACCCAAGAAAGCAAAGGTAACTGAACTAAATGACTACCGCCCCGTAGCACTCACCTCTGTCAGCATGAAGTGCTTTGAGAGGCTAGTTAAGGAACATATCACCTCTACCTTACCTTCCCTGACACCCTAGACCCACTTCAATTTGTTTACCGCCCCAATAGATTCACAGACGATACAATTGCAATCGCCATCACACTGCACACTGCCCTATCCCATCTGGACAAGAGGAATACCTATGTAAGAATGCTGTTCATTGACTATAGCTCAGCATTCAACACTACTGTACCCTCCAAGCTCATCATTAAGCTCGGGGCCCTGGATCTGAACCCCGCCCTGTGCAACTGGGTCCTGGACTTCCTGACGGGCCGCCCCCAGGTGGTGAAGGTAGGACACAACACCTCCACTTTGCTGATCCTCAACACTGTGGCCCCACAAAAGTGTGTGCTCAGCCCCCTCCTGTACTCCCTGTTCACCCATGACTGCGTGGCCAAGCACGCCTCCAACTCAATCATCAAGTTTGCAGACGACACAACAGTAGTAGGCTTGATTACCAACAATGACGAGACCGCCTACAGGGAGGAGGTGAGGGCTCTGGGAGTGTGGTGCCAGGAAAATAACCTCTCACTCAACATCAACAAAACAAAGGATGTGATTGTGGACTTCAGGAAACAGCAGAGGGTGCACCCCCCTATCCACATTGACGGGACCGCAGTGGAGAAGGTGGAAAGCTTCAAGTTCCTCGGCGTACACATCACTGACAATCTGAAATGGTCCACCCACGCAGACAGTGTGGTGAACAAGGCTCAGTAGGCTGAAGAAATGTGGCTTGGCACCTAAAACCCTGACAAACTTTTACAGATGCACAATTGAGAGCACCCTGTCGGGCTGTATCACCGCCTGGTATGGCAACTGCACCACCCGCAACCGCAGGGCTCTCAAGAGGGTGGTGCAGTCTGCCCAACGCATTACAGGGGGAAAACATCCCACCCTCCAGGACACCTACAGCACCTTATGTCACAGGAAGGCCAAAAAGATCATCAAGGACATCAACCACCCGAGCCACGGCCTGTTCACCCCGCTATCATCCAGAAGGCGAGGTCAGTACAGGTGCATCAAAGCTGGGACTGAGAGACTGAAAAACAGCTTCTATCTCAAGGCCATCAGACTGTTAAATAGCCATCACTAGCCGGCTTCCACCCGATTACTCAACCCTGCACCTTAGAGGCTGCTGCCCTATATACATAGACATGGAATCACTGGCCACTTTAATAATGGAATACTAGTGACTTTAAATATATTTACATACTGCTTTACTCATCTCATACGTATATACTGTATTCTATTCTACTGTATTTTAGTCAATGACACTCCGATATTGCTCTATCTAATATTTATATATTTCTTAATTCCATTCTTTTACTTTTAGATTTGTGTGTATTGTTGTGAATTGTTAGATACTACTGCACTGTTGTCTAGGAACACAAGCATTTCACTACACCCGCAATAACATCTGCTAAATATGTGTATGTGACCAATAGTCAATTTCTATCAGATACAGAGGTACCATACTTTGGAATTATTATCTTCACATTGCCAAAACCTTATCATCTCTCAATAACTTAAAGCGAAGACTGGAGGTCAGCCTAATGAACAAAACTACCCAATAATCCCCTCCATGAAGACTGGGGGTCAGCCTGATGAACCAAACTACCCAATAATCCCCTCCATGAAGACTGGGGGTCAGCCTGATGAACCAAACTACCCAATAATCCCCTCCATGAAGACTGGGGGTCAGCCTGATGAACGAAACTACCCAATAATCCCCTCCATGACGACTGGGGGTCAGCCTGATGAACCAAACTACCCAATAATCCCCTCCATGTAGCCTAACTCTCACACTCACACACAAACATAATCAAACATGGTTTTTGTTATATACTGAGTATATCATGTACAATTGTAATTAATATGCTTTTTTAACTGATTGAACAAACTTTTTTTGTACTTACACTACTGTTCAAAAGTTTGGGGTCACTTAGAAATGTCCTTGTTTTTCATGAAAACATACATGAAATGAGTTTGAATAGGAAATATAGCAAAATGCATAGGAAATGTAGTCATTGATAAGGTTAGAAATAATGATTTTTAATAGAAATAATAATTGTGTCCTTCAAACTTTGCTTTCGTCAAAGAATTCTCCATTTGCAGCAATTACAGCCTTGCAGACCTTTGGCATTCTAGTTGTCAATTTGTTGAGGTAATCTGAAGAGATTTCACCCCATGCTTCCTGAATCACCTCCCACAAATTGGATTGGCTTGATGGGCACTTCTTACGTACCATACGTTCAAGCTGCTAACACAACAGCTCAATAGGGTTGAGATCCGGTGACTGTGCTGGCCACTCCATTATAGACAGAATACCAGCTGACTGCTTCTTCCCTAAATAGTTATTGCATAGTTTGGAGCTGTGCTTTGGGTCATTGTCCTGTTGTAGGAAGAAATTGGTATGGCATGACGTTGCAAAATGGAGTGATAGCCTTCCTTCTTCAAGATCCCTTTTACCCTGTACAAATCTGCCACTTTACCACCACCAAAGCACCCCCAGACCATCACATTGCCTCCACCATGCTTGACAGATGGCATCAAGCCCTCCTGGTCTGCGTCTCACAAATGTTCTCCATAACACTTTTTTCCAATCTTCCTCTGTCCAGTGTATGTTATTTTGCCCATCTTAATCTTTTCTTTTTATTGGCCAGTCTGAGATATGGCTTTTTCTTTGCAACTCTGCCTAGAAGGTCAGCATCCCGGAGTCGCCTTTTCACTGTTGACGTTGAGACTGGTGTTTTGTGGGTACTATTTAATGAAGCTGCCAGTTGAGGACCTGTGAGGCGTCTGTTTCTCAAACTAGACACTCTAATGTATTTGTCCTCTTGCTCAGTTGTGCACCGGGGCCTCCCACTCCTCTTTCTATTCTGGTTAGAGCCAGTTTGCGCTGTTCTATGAAGGGAGTAGTACACAGCGTTGTACGAGATCTTCAGTTTCTTGGCAATTTCTCACATGGAATAGCCTTCATTTCTCAGAACAAGAATAGAATGATGCGTTTCAGAAGAAAGTTATTTGTTTCTGGCCATTTTGAGCCTGTAATCGAACCCACAATTTCTGATGCTCCAGATACTCAACTAGTCTCAAGAAGGCCAGTTTTATTGCTTCTTTAATCAGCACAACAGTTTTCAGCTGTGCTAACATAATTGCAAAAGGGTTTTCTAATGATCAATTAGCCTTGTAAAATGATAAACTTGGATTAGCAAACACAATGTGCCATTGGAACACAGGACTGATGGTTGCTGATAATGGGCCTCTGTACGCCTATGTAGATATTCCATAACAAATCAGCCGTTTCCAGCTACAATAGCCATTTACAAAATTAACAACATCTACACTGTATTCCTGATCAATTTGATGTTATTTTAATGGACAAAATAATTGCTTTTCTTTCGAAAACAAGGACATTTCTAAGTGACCCCAAACTTCTGAACGGTAGTGTATGTTTGTGGTGTGGTTTTCATATCAGCCCTTTTGGGCTTCCAACTTCACCTGCACACTGTTTTTACCATTGTTTAATCTGTACTGTTTTGCCTTTAACTTCCTTTCTTTGGTGCGAATAAATAAAACCTAAAAACCTAAATTTACATTTTAGTCATTTAGCAGACGCTCCCCTACCCTGGACGACGCTGGGCCAATTGTGCGCCGCCCCATGGGTCTCCCGGTCGCGGCCGGCTACGACAGAGCCTGCATTCGAACCAGGATCTCTAGTGGCACAGCTAGTACTGCGATGCAGTGCCTTAGACCACTGCGCCACTCGGGAGGTAAAATCACATACAATTACACATACAATTATCTGTAAGGTCCCGCAGTCAAGCAGTGCCTTTCAAAAACCCTGATTCAACCACAAAGACCAGGGAGGTTTTCCAATGCATCGCAAAGAAGGGCACCTATTGGTAGATGGGTAAAAAAACAAAAGACATTGAATATCCCTTTGAGCATGGTGAAATTATTAATTACACTTTGGATGGTGTATCAATACACCCAGTCACAACAAAGATACAGGCGTCCTTCCTAACTCAGTTGCCGGAGAGGAAGGAAACCGCTCAGGGATTTCACCATGAGGTCAATGGTCACATTAAAACAGTTACAGAGTTTAATGGCTGTGACAGGAGAAAACTGAGAATGGATCAACAACATTGTAGTTACTCCACAATACTAACCTAATTGACAGAGTCAAAAGAAGGAAGCCTGTACATCCTATATTAACATCCTATACTAACATCCTATATTATCATCCTATATTATCATCCTATCCTAACATCCTATACTAACATCCTATATCAACATCATTAACATCTTTGGCAACTGCTCTCTCTATAGCTAAAGCAGCAGAAGCTACCAGCGCCTAGCGGTAGTATGAGTAGTGGGCACACTGGCTACTTTTTTAGTTGTATGTCGTCTCTCATGGTCAGGGTCAGGGAAAGCTTCAATTTGACTGTTTTTTAGTAGGCCTATAATGTAGATGTTAGCAGCAGAACAAACTCCAAATCACAGGTAAAGAGTAGCTCAATTGTTACAACAGCATAGCTAACAGTTAGCTAGCTAAGTAGTTGGCTGATTTACATAATCTACATTCGCTATGATCAGCTGATAGCCCTCCCCTATTTTCCCTTGAACTGTAGGGAATTATGAATGCAAACTTTTTTTTGGGGGGGGGGCTTTTTTCACTTTGAGCACATGCCCCTCCAAAGGTTTGTGCATGGCCCTGGCGGACTGGCCCTGGCTGACTGGCCCTTACTGACTGGCCCTGGCTGACTGGCCCTGGCTGACTGGCCCTGGCGGACTGGCCCTGGCGGACTGGCCCTGGCTAACTGGCCCTTACTGACTGGCCCTGGCTGACTGGCCCTTACTGACTGGCCCTTACTGACTGGCCCTGGCTGACTGGCCCTGGCTGACTGGCCCTGGAGGACTGGCCCTGGCGGACTGGCCCTGGAGGACTGGCCCTGGCGGACTGGCCCTGGCTAACTGGCCCTTACTGACTGGCCCTTACTGACTGGCCCTGGCGGACTGGCCCTGGCTAACTGGCCCTTACTGACTGGCCCTGGCGGACTGGCCCTGGCTGACTGGCCCTGGCTGACTGGCCCTGGCTAACTGGCCCTTACTGACTGGCCCTGGCTGACTGGCCCTGGCGGACTGGCCCTGGCGGACTGGCCCTGGCTAACTGGCCCTTACTGACTGGCCCTTACTGACTGGCCCTGGCGGACTGGCCCTGGCTAACTGGCCCTTACTGACTGGCCCTTACTGACTGGCCCTGGCGGACTGGCCCTGGCTAACTGGCCCTTACTGACTGGCCCTTACTGACTGGCCCTGGCTGACTGGCCCTGGCGGACTGGCCCTGGAGGACTGGCCCTGGCTAACTGGCCCTTACTGACTGGCCCTGGCGGACTGGCCCTGGCGGACTGGCCCTGGCGGACTGGCCCTGGCTGACTGGCCCTGGCTGACTGGCCCTGGCTGACTGGCCCTGGTGCTAGCGGACTGACCTTCTTGCTCTCTCCATCCTGGGTGGGGTTGTTGGTGATCTTAAAGTAGTTGAGGTCGATCACATCCTTCATCTCATAGTTGTCTCCTCGTCTCTTGCAGACGATCACAGCCACGTCAAACAGGAAGATATGTCTGCGCCCAAAACAAGTTCATACAAGTTCATTTACAGTGTGTATTCTGTCCATATTACACAGAAATAAGTTCCTACTTTGTTTGACATGCTGTCCATATAATGAAGACAGAGAAAGCCACACATGCTAGTCCTTCTCCTGTTAACAATTAACAATCTATCGGCTGCAATAGCACCAACCAGGGTTGGCCATTTGTTTCACTGGGTCTGGGAAACCAGCCTGTAGTCAGTGGGTCTGGGAAACCAGCCTGTAGTCAGTGGGTCTGGGAAACCAGCCTGTAGTCAGTGGGTCTGGGAAACCAGCCTGTAGTCAGTGGGTCTGGGAAACCAGCCTGTAGTCAGTGGGTCTGGGAAACCAGCCTGTAGTCAGTGGGTCTGGGAAACAAGCCTGTAGTCAGTCTGCCATTCTTATCCCATCTCACCTGTCTTGTTTCCTCTTGTCAACGTTAGACACCATGCGGACCTCTCCGTCCCCCTTGGGCCGTCCATAGTTCACCAGGGGCTGGTTCTTCAGGGAGGGGAGGTAATGGGAGGGGGATAAGGGGGTAAGGGGAGGTAATGGGAGGGGGGTAAGGGGGTAAGGGGAGGTAATGGGAAGGGGGTAAGGGGAGGTAAGGGGAGGTAATGGGAGGGGGGTAAGGGGAGGTAATGGGAGGGGGGTAAGGGGAGGTAATGGTAGGGGGGTAAGGGGAGGTAATGGTAGGGGGGTAAGGGGAGGTAATGGGAGGGGGTAAGGGGAGGTCATGGTAGGGGGTAAGGGGAGGTAAGGGGAGGTAATGGGAAGGGGGTAAGGGGAGGTAATGGTAGGGGGGTAAGGGGAGGTAATGGGAGGGGGTAAGGGGAGGTAATGGGAGGGGGATAAGGGGAGGTAATGGTAGGGGGGTAAGGGGAGGTAATGGTAGGGGGGTAAGGGGAGGTAATGGGAGGGGGTAAGGGGAGGTAATGGGAGGGGGATAAGGGGAGGTAATGGGAGGGGGTAAGGGGAGGTAATGGGAGGGGGATAAGGGGGTAAGGGGAGGTAATGGGAGGGGGATAAGGGGGTAAGGGGAGGTAATGGTAGGGGGGTAAGGGGAGGTAATGGGAGGGGGTAAGGGGAGGTAATGGGAGGGGGATAAGGGGAGGTAATGGGAGGGGGTAAGGGGAGGTAATGGGAGGAGGATAAGGGGGTAAGGGGAGGTAATGGTAGGGGGGTAAGGGGAGGTAATGGGAGGGGGGTAAGGGGAGGTAATGGTAGGGGGGTAAGGGGGTAAGGGGGTAAGGGGAGGTAATGGGAGGTGATGGTAGGGGGGTAAGGGGAGGTAATGGGAGGGGGTAAGGGGAGGTCATGGGAGGGGGTAAGGGGAGGTCATGGTAGGGGGGTAAGGGGAGGTAATGGTAGGGGGGTAAGGGGAGGTAATGGGAGGTAATGGTAGGGGGGTAAGGGGAGGTAATGGGAGGTAATGGTAGGGGGGTAAGGGGAGGTAATGGGAGGTGATGGTAGGGGGGTAAGGGGAGGTAATGGTAGGGGGGTAAGGGGAGGTAATGGTAGGGGGGTAAGGGGAGGTAATGGGAGGTGATGGTAGGGGGGTAAGGGGAGGTAATGGGAGGTGATGGTAGGGGGGTAAGGGGAGGTCATGGTAGGGGGGGTAATGGGCGGGAGGTGGTTAATATGATATCAGTGAGATCATGTTCAGTGTGGGTTAGGAGGACTACTGTGTTAATGTTTCTGGGAGCGCATTGCACTTTGGACAACAATGGAAACGAATTGATGTGTCTAATCATGATGATTTGTGTTACCAGGTTCTCGATGGACCGTTGATACTGGTCGATCTCCCTCAGAGTCTCTTTGTCTCTCTTCACCTCATTGACATACTGTGCCAGGTCCTGGTCAACGAACAAACAAGTACAATGTTTAGTGTCTATTCTCTGATTGCTGATTAGTGAGAGAAAAAGAGAGAGAGAGTCTCTAGCTGATTACCTTCATGGCATCCAGAGCCATCTTCAGGTTGTTCTTGTCGGCTGCGTCGGGAGTGTGTTTGACCAGCTCCTAACAGACAGAGACAACAGGGAAATCATGAGTGATAAAATCACACACAGGCTGAGCTTCAGATTGTTTAGATTAAGATTAGGTTTAGATTAACACACAATTAGCCTGGATTTTAACTACAGGACAGTCCTTTTGCTGTGACGTTTGCCTACAGGGGACTACGCAACAAAATAATATTGATGTTATAACAGCATGAAAATGAAACCAAGCTGTCACCCGGTCATTTTACAGTAAAGAGAACCAAGCCATCAAAAAGAGGAAACATTCGGAGTGAATCCACAGTTTTACTTTATCTGCAATGGACTGATTTGTGGCCCTCAGTGTCAAGACATAAAATGTCAGACTTGGATATCACTGTGTCTGCTTGGATATCACTGTGTCTGCTTGGATATCACTGTGTCTGCTTGGATATCACTGTGTCTGCTTGGATATCACTGTGTCTGCTTGGATATCACTGTGTCTGCTTGGATATCACTGTGTCTGCTTGGATATCACTGTGTCTGCTTGGATATCACTGTGTCTGCTTGGATTTCACTGTGTATGCTTGGATTTCACTGTGTCTGCTTGGATAGCACTGTGTCTGCTTGGATATCACTGTGTATGCTTGGATTTCACTGTGTCTGCTTGGATATCACTGTGTCTGCTTGGATATCACTGTGTAAACTTGATGAAGCTGAACTTGAACTTATCCAACTGTGTCTGCTTGGATATCACTGTGTCTGCTTGGATATCACTGTGTCTGCTTGGATATCACTGTGTCTGCTTGGATATCACTGTGTCTGCTTGGATATCACTGTGTCTGCTTGGATATCACTGTGTCTGCTTGGATATCACTGTGTGAACTTGATGAACTTGAACTTGAACTCATCCCACTGTTCCGGCTTGGATATCACTGTGTCTGCCTGCTAAATACACTTAACATGCAGTTCAGCACACTGGAGTTAGTCCTGCCCTGCCAAGACTCAAAGGTCCAGTTCCTTTGAAATCTGAGCTTTAGTTCTCCGCCTTTCTAAAAGAGACTGCTGAAAGCAACCCCTCTCCCTCTCTAAACAACAACAACAACAACAACAACAACAACAACAACAAATAACGGGGATCCAAATAAACAAATATCCTCCCTCCTCTCCTCCCTCTTCTCCTCTCTCCTCCTCCTTAGAGACGGGGAAGTATGAAGGTGGAGAGAAAGAGAAAAGACGTGGAGGCTGTCGCCCCCCAGTGGACATGTGTAACACAGCCTCGTCACAGCCAGGTTGTGAGAGTATCTACTGTACAATATCCGTGGTTAACATACCTGTAGTATCTACTGTACAATATCCGTGGTTAACATACCTGTAGTATCTACTGTACAATATCCGTGGTTAACATACCTGTAGTATCTACTGTACAATATCCGTGGTTAACATACCTGTAGTATCTACTGTACAATATCCGTGGTTAACATACCTGTAGTATCTACTGTACAATATCCGTGGTTAACATACCTGTAGTATCTACTGTACAATATCCGTGGTTAACATACCTGTAGTATCTACTGTACAATATCCGTGGTTAACATACCTGTAGTATCTACTGTACAATATCCGTGGTTAACATACCTGTAGTAGGAGATGGTACTTCAGGACTCTCTGCATGGGAACCACCAGTAGATCTCTCAGAGTGAACTTCCCATTGTTGGCTCTTTTAGAACATTCCTGGGACCAAAAAAAACAACACATTTCATCAAAAATGAATGAGGATATTTAAGTATTACATTAACTTAAATAATGTAAGTCGCTCTGGATAAGTCGCTCCTGTAAGTCGCTCTGGATAAGAGCGTCTGCTAAATGACAAAAATGTAAATGTAAAATTAACAGGACAAAAGAGGTTCCTAGACAACATCACTTCACTGTTTGGTCATGCTGAGGCTAGTACTCCGATTATTCACCACAGAGATCCTATTCAATCATTATCAACAGAGTGTTCTAATTCACCGGCGCGTTGTCTTCCCCATCGACTGTATCGGAACAGCTGGGTCTCACCTCTAGCTTTAGTCGAACGTCCTCTTTCTCCTTACAGATGAAGTCCAACACCGCGATGGATATCTCAACGTTGCTGCAGTAGATTCCATAAATGAGTAACCTGCAATGAAGAAGGAAAGTATATGACACCAAACTGTGAATTTCAGTAGCAGCCAGTCTAGATTCTGATCTAGATTCTTCTGACTAACTTGTATTTTAGATATTTGGATAAAAAGTGTCTGCTAAATGGCATATTATATATATATACATAGCCTACTGCAATATATATATATATATATATATATATATATATATATATATATATATATATATTGCAGTAGGCTATGTATTTTTTTATTTCTGTGTATGTAAACACTATTAGAGAACTTGTTAAATGACAAAGGCCTACCTGTCCTTGTAGGCGATGAAGATCTGGTAGAGGTTTAAGGCGTTCTTGTTGACAATGGAGTCTTGCACCTCCAGCATCAGATTCTTATGGACTTTCACCAGGTCCTACGAACACAGAGCGAGATCAGATGTTGTACATTACAACACGTTCAGAACTAGTCTCTAACTCAAGTCTACTTCCCGTAAAAGACGCATTGGATGAGAGTATAAGAGTTTGGCTGTTTCTTACTGGAATGTTGACGAAGACCTTGTCGATTTCTGCCGCAGAGACAAATTTCTTCAGTGGATTCAGGAAGTACTGCGGGGGAAAAAAAAAAAAGTTAGAACACAGTTAGAACATTACTTTATCACTTCATCTCAGATTGTATCAGTCTTATATAGGACCAGGAGTTTCCTGGTCAGGTCGTGACTGCAAACCACAAATACTGCAGTCTGCATGGCATCTCTAGAGTAGCAGCTTTACTGCAGTCTGCATAGCATCTCTACGTAAGCTCAGTAGCGTCTCTGTGTATAACTCTGACCTTCTCTATAGACTCCAGGGTATCTGTGTAACTGACCTTCTCTATAGACCAGGTTCTCTGTGTATAACTCTGACCTTATCTATAGACTCCAGGGTCTCTGTGTAACTCTGACCTTCTCTATAGACTCCAGGTTCTCTGTGTATAACTCTGACCTTCTCTATAGACTCCAGTGTCTCTGTGTATAACTCTGACCTTCTCTATAGACTCCAGGGTCTCTGTGTAACTCTGACCTTCTCTATAGACTCCAGTGTCTCTGTGTATAACTCTGACCTTCTCTATAGACTCCAGGGTCTCTGTGTAACTCTGACCTTCTCTATAGACTCCAGGGTCTCTGTGTAACTCTGACCTTCTCTATAGACTCCAGGGTCTCTATGTATAACTCTGACCTTCTCTATAGACTCCAAGGTCTCTGTGTAACTATGACCTTCTCTATAGACTCCAAGGTCTCTGTGTAACTCTGACCTTCTCTATAGAATCCAGGGTCTCTGTGTAACTCTGACCTTCTCTATAGACTCCAGGGTCTCTGTGTAACTCTGACCTTCTCTATAGACTCCAGGGTCGCTGTGTAACTCTGACCTTCTCTATAGAATCCAGGGTCTCTATGTATAACTCTGACTTTCTCTATAGACTCCAGTGTCTCTGTGTATAACTCTGACCTTCTCTATAGACTCCAGGGTATCTGTGTAACTGACCTTCTCTATAGACCAGGTTCTCTGTGTATAACTCTGACCTTATCTATAGACTCCAGGGTCTCTGTGTAACTCTGACCTTCTCTATAGACTCCAGGTTCTCTGTGTATAACTCTGACCTTCTCTATAGACTCCAGTGTCTCTGTGTATAACTCTGACCTTCTCTATAGACTCCAGGGTCTCTGTGTAACTCTGACCTTCTCTATAGACTCCAGTGTCTCTGTGTATAACTCTGACCTTCTCTATAGACTCCAGGGTCTCTGTGTAACTCTGACCTTCTCTATAGACTCCAGGGTCTCTGTGTAACTCTGACCTTCTCTATAGACTCCAGGGTCTCTATGTATAACTCTGACCTTCTCTATAGACTCCAAGGTCTCTGTGTAACTATGACCTTCTCTATAGACTCCAAGGTCTCTGTGTAACTCTGACCTTCTCTATAGAATCCAGGGTCTCTGTGTAACTCTGACCTTCTCTATAGACTCCAGGGTCTCTGTGTAACTCTGACCTTCTCTATAGACTCCAGGGTCGCTGTGTAACTCTGACCTTCTCTATAGAATCCAGGGTCTCTATGTATAACTCTGACTTTCTCTATAGACTCCAGTGTCTCTGTGTATAACTCTGACCTTCTCTATAGACTCCAGGGTCGCTGTGTAACTCTGACCTTCTCTATAGACATCAAGGTCTCTGTGTAACTCTGACCTTCTCTATAGACACCAAGGTCTCTGTTTAAGTCGTACCTTCTCTATAGACTCCAGGGTCTCTGTGTATCTCTGACCTTTTCTATAGACTCCAGGGTCTCTGTGTATAACTCTGACCTTCTTTTTAGACTCCAGTGTCTCTGTGTATAACTCTGACCTTTTCTATAGACTCCAGGGTCTCTGTGTATAACTCTGACCTTCTCTATAGACTCCAGGGTCTCTGTGTAACTCTGAACTTCTCTATAGACTCCAGGGTCTCTGTGTATAACTCTGACCTTCTCTATAGACTCCAGTGTCTCTGTGTATAACTCTGACCTTCTCTATAGACTCCAGGGTCGCTGTGTAACTCTGACCTTCTCTATAGACTCCAGGGTCTCTGTGTAACTCTGACCTTCTCTATAGACTCCATGGTCTCTGTGTATAACTCTGACCTTCTATATAGACACCAAGGTATCTGTGTATAACTCTGACCTTCTCTATAGACACCAAGGTCTCTGTTTAACTCGTATCTTCTCTATAGACTCCAGGGTCTCTGTGTATAACTCTGACCTTCTCTATAGACTCCAGTGTCTCTGTGTATAACTCTGACCTTCTCTATAGACTCCAGGGTCTCTGTGTAACTCTGACCTTCTCTATAGACTCCAGGGTCTCTGTGTATAACTCTGACCTTCTCTATAGACACCAAGGTCTCTGTTTAAGTCGTACCTTCTCTATAGACTCCAGGTTCTCTGTGTATAACTCTGACCTTCTCTATAGACTCCAGGGTCTCTGTGTAACTCTGACCTTCTCTATAGACTCCAGGGTCTCTGTGTATAACTATGACCTTCTCTATAGACTCCAGTGTCTCTGTGTATAACTCTGACCTTCTCTATAGACTCCAGGGTCTCTGTGTATAACTCTGACCTTCTCTATAGACACCAAGGTCTCTGTTTAACTCGTACCTTCTCTATAGACTCCAGGGTCTCTGTGTATAACTCTGACCTTCTCTATAGACTCCAGGGTCTCTGTGTATAACTCATACCTTCTCTATAGACTCCAGGGTCTCTGTGTATAACTCTGACCTTCTCTATAGACTCCAGGGTCTCTGTGTATAACTCTGACCTTCTCTATAGACACCAAGGTCTCTGTTTAACTCGTACCTTCTCTATAGATTCCAGGGTCTCTGTGTATAACTCTGACCTTCTCTATAGACACCAGGGTCTCTGTTTAACTCGTACCTTCTCTATAGACTCCAGGGTCTCTGTGTATCTCTCCTCTGTTTGTTTGATCTCTGAGAGGCAGCAGCTTCTCACATTCTGCTCAGCCTGCTTCTGTAGGGAAGAACATGTCTAGTAAACATTTGGTCACAATTTCTTTAGGGGCACACAAACACGGTCTGTTACAAAATATATTTCAGTAACATTATCGTTTGTGTGTGTTCGTGTGTGTGTATGTATGTGTGTGTGTGGTGAGTGAGTGAGTGAGTGAGTGAGTGAGTGAGTGAGTGAGTGAGTGAGTGAGTGAGTGAGTGAGTGAGTGAGTGAGTGAGTGAGTGAGTGAGTGAGTGAGTGAGTGAGTGAGTGAGTGTGTGTGTGTGTGTGTGTATGTATGTGTGTGTGTGTGTGTGTGTGTGTGTGTGTGTGTACCAGTGTAGGGTGCTGTTCTGTCCTCATCAGGTCTTCGTAGATCTCTCCTCCTTCATCAGTGTCATCCATCCCGTACACTGGAGCATACAGCTCCTCCTCATCCTCTAGAACGTTCTCACTGACAAACAAACACACACAAACACGCCCGCACACACACACAAACACGCCCACACACACACACAAACACGCCCACACACACACACAAACACGCCCACACACACACACAAACACGCCCACACACGCACACAAACACGCCCACACACACACACACAAACACGCCCACACACACACACAAACACGCCCACACACACACACAAACACGCCCACACACACACACAAACACGCCCACACACACACACACAAACACGCCCGCACACGCACACAAACACGCCCACACACACACACACAAACACGCCCGCACACGCACACAAACACGCCCACACACACACACAAACACGCCCACACACACACACACAACACGCCCACACACACACACAAACACGCCCACACACACACACAAACATGCCCGCACACGCACAGTTTGAGATTAGGCCAGGGTAAAGCTAAAGAGAGGGTGGGTGAAGGAACTGCCTCAATCCAAACATCGGCCCAGGTGCTTTGTCATGGCTTTCCACAGGGGGGTGCTGTTTCACAGGCAGACATATACACTATGCAGTATGTCTAGCCTGCTAGGTGGGATCAATCTCAAGTCTAATCATATCATCATATCATCTGTACCCTGTCTCTGTCTCTGTCTCTGTCTCTCTGTCTCTGTCTCTGTCTCTGTCTCTGTCTCTCTCTCTCTCTCTCTCTCTCTCTCTCTCTCTCGCTCTCTCTCTCTCTCTCTCTCTCTCAATTAAATTTCAATTTCAATTTAAGGGCTTTATTGGCATGGGAAACATATGTTAACATTGCCAAAGCAAGTGAAGTAGATAGTAAACAAAAGTGAAATAAACAATAAACATTACACTCAGAAGTTCCAAAAGAATAAAGACATTTCAAATGTCATATTATGTATATATACAGTGTTGTAACAATGTGCAAATAGTTAAAGTACAAATGGGAAAATAAATAAATATAAATATGGGTTGTATTTACTATGGTGTTTGTTCTTCACTGGTTGCCCTTTTCTTGTGGCAACAGGTCACAAATCGTGCAGCTGTGATGGCACACTGTGGTTTTTCACCCAGTAGATAAGGGAGTTATCAAAATTGGGTTTGTTTTCGAATTCTTTGTGGATCGCTGTAATCTGAGGGAAATATGTGTCTCTAATATGGTCATACATTTGGCAGGAGGTTAGGAAGTGCAGCTCAGTTTCCACCTCATTTTGTGGGCAGTGTGCACATAGCCTGTCTTCTCTTGAGAGCCAGGTCTGCCTACGGCGGCCTTTCTCAATAGCAAGGCTATGCTCACTGAGTCTGTACATAGTCAAAGCTTTCCTTAAGTTTGGGTCAGTCACAGTGGTCAGGTATTCTGCCACTGTGTACTCTCTGTTTAGGGCCAAATAGCATTCTAGTTTGCTCTGTTTTTTTGTTAGTTCTTTCCAATGTGTCAAGTAATTCTCTTTTTTTTTTCTCATGATTTGGTTGGGTCTAATTGTGTTGTTGTTGTTGTTGTTGTTGTTGTTGTTGTTGTTGTTGTTGTTGTTGTTGTTGTCCTGGGGCTCTGTGGGGTCTGTTTGTGTTTGTGAACAGAGCCCCAGGACCAGCTTACTTAGGGGACTCTTCTCCAAGTTTTCTCTTCTCTCTCTGGGGTATGAACGGTGTGGTGTGCGCGATGGCTTCACCACACCCTGTTTAATGTAAAGCTCTTACAAGATGCCACCTTTTGCTCAAGTTTCCAGACTTTTTGGGAAAGGTGGGGGCAGCGAAGAGAGGAGTATGAGTCTCTGAGTCAATGGTGGGATGTGGGAAAAGTCCAAATTCGGCTTTTCTGCCAACAGTATACAGCTCTGTCATCCTCAGAGGCTAGGAGAGTATTGGGGGAACTCGAGCGTAGTATTAGTGAGATGGAGGTAGAGCTGGTGGGGCAAGGCAATGTAGGCCTCCAGGCTAATTTAGCTGAACTACGTAGGGACCTGGGCAGTTTTTTACAGGTTAAAGCAAAGGGAGCACTTGTAAGAGCTAGGTTCTCCATGCTCAAGGAGATGGATGCTCCCAGCTCCTTCTTCTTTGGTTTGGAAAGACAGAGCGGTGAAGCCAAGGGTATGCATTGTCTACGGCTGTCGGAAGGGCGGGTGACCTCTGTGGTGGGGGAGATGCGGGAGCGGACTGTGGAGTTTTATACTGAGTTGTATAAGGCAGAACTGTGTGATCCTATGTGTGCTCAGGTTTTGTTTGCAGAACTCCCTAAGGTCTCTCTGGCACAGAGGGATGAAATGGACATTCCCCTGTTGTCCCATGAACTGGCAGAGGCCGTAACCCAGATGTCCCCCGGCCGTGCACCGACGGCCGATGGACTCCCAGTGGATACACGTTGTGAAATTATTAGATAGTACTTATTAAATATTAATGCACTGTCGGAGCTAGTAACACAACCATTTCGCTCCACCCACAATAACATCTGCTGAACACGTGTATGTGACCAATAAAATTGGATTTGATTTAATTAATGTTGTCAGAATTCTGGGCTTTTTTTTTTAGTCAAATCCTGCAATGAGATAAGAATGATAAGAACCCTACTAATTATTCATACTCTGCTTCCTGTGACATTAAACTAGAAAACTGGGCCCAGCTTTTACCAAAGCACCAAACCCCGGGTGAGGACGTGCCAAGTGTGCTCCGTATAATAGGTATGCTCTATCAATACCAATGATAAGACTGGTTGTTTTATATACACAGCTACAAATACAGGTAAAATATGCACGTGCCTTTTATATCAATGGGATATATATTTAATAGATTAAACACAATGTCCATTTGGAGAGATCAACAGACTTACTCCATCAGGTCCTTCAGATGACTGTAAATATCCTCGTCTTTCAGACTCTCCTCTGTTGGAAAGGGCCTGTCAAAAAAAAAAGAAAGGGAATCATTCCCGATATTACACATCATCGTCAATTAAATGTAATGTTGGTAAAAACAAAACAGCTAGTGTGATGACTGCACACACAACATCATTGAGACCAGTGTCACACTTCATTTGGGTTTGGGAAAATATAAGTGAGACGTACTTGATTCCTGCCTGTTGAGCGGCCGTGGAGTAGGAAAGTTTGGAAAGGGTGTCCATCACCTGGGGGGGAGAAGAGGCAATAAGTGATTGGTGCGTACTCAATAGATATGAATGTGAAGTACTGATTAGGAAAGTTATGATGAGCGCTTGGCTTTTGATTTTGGTGGGTTTTAATGCATTGTTACTGGTGTACAGATGCAGCTGTTTTACCTGACATACAAACACACACTAACCTATCTCACTCTCAAATCTCAGTAAAGTGTGTTGAACTCAGATATATACGCCAGCCCCTCACTGAGACTCACACTGGAGGAAGTGGTCATAATCCAAAACTAAACTCACATACATTTCCAGGAAGTACGTGAGTGTGTGTGTGTGTGTGTGTGCGTGTTTTTTGCACTTTTTTTTGTTGCTATTACTGCAGCACTTTCATGTAATGCCAAATAATGTCTAATGTGTATATATTGTGCCTTTATACTTGGAGCACAAAAACAAACGACTGGCCTGAGGTGTCTGTCTACATCAATGAAAACTAGGGTAAATATTGATTCTAGTTAACCGAGAGTAGAGAACTAGGTTAATAACTGCAGGAGGGGGCCGTTGTCTAGACCAAACAGTCTAACTCACGGTTAACATAGATTCATTACAGTTAAAAACATTAACAAAAATAAACATGATGGGCCGTAACCAGGGTTTGGGGGGGGGAGGTGAAAGTTGAAGCTAATTTTCTGCATTTCTATACATTTAAAACACTTTAAAATGCTGGAGAACAGCAAAAACAAGCAAAAATGATCCCAGCCATTATCACCTTGACTGCAAAAGGTTAATTCACCGCAGTCCATCTACAGTACAAACACATAGGCTATTAGCTATACAATTGTAATGTTACAGTGCATTCAGAAAGTATTTACACCTTTGGACTTTTTCCACATTTTGTTGTGTTACAACCTGAATAAAAATGGATTAAATTCAGATGTTGTGTCATTGGTCTACACACAATACTCCATAATGTCAAAGTGGAATTATGTTTTTATAAATGTTTCCACGTTAATTAAAAATGAAAAGCTGAAATGTCAATGAGTCAATAAGTATTCAACCCCTTTGTTATGGCAAGCCTAAATAAGTTCAGGAGTAAAATGTGCTTAACATGATTTTTGAATGACTACCTCATCTCTACCTCACACATACAATTATCTGTAAGGTCCCTCAGTCGAACAGTGAATTTCAAACACAGATTCAACCACAAAGACCAGGGAGGTTTTACCCATCTATTGGTAGATGGGGGAAAAATAAAAAATAAAGACATTGACTATCCCTTTGAGCATGGTGAAGTTATTAATTACACTTTGGATGATGTATCAATACACCCAGTCACTACAAAGATACAGGCATCCTTCCTAACTCAGTTGCCGGAGAGGAAGGAAACCGCTCAGGGATTTCACCATGAGACCAGTGGTGACTTTAAAACAGTTACAGAGTTTAATGGTTGTGATAGGAGAAAACTGAGGGTGGATCAACAACATTGTAGTTACTCCACAATACTAACCTAAATGACAGAGTGAAAAGAAGGAAGCCTGTACAGAATAAAAGTATTCCAAAACATGCATCCTGTTTGCAATAAGGCACTAAATTAAACTGCAAAGAATGTGGCAAAGAAATTAACTTTATGTCCTGAATACAAAGTGTTATGTTTGGGGCAAATCCGACACAACACATCACTGAATACCACTCTTCATATTTTCAAGCATGGTGGTGGCTGCATAGTGTTATCGGTATGCTTGTCATCAGCAAGGACTGTGGAGGATTTTTAGGGTAAAAATAAACGGAATAGAGTTTAGCACAGGCCAAATCCTAGAGGAAAACCTGGTTCACACTGAGAGATTAATTTACCTTTCAATAGCACAATAACCTAAAACACAAAGCCAAATCTACACTGGAGTTGCTTACCAAGAAGACAGTGAATGTTCTTGAGTGGGCCGAGTTACAGTTTTGACTTAAATCTGCTTGAAAATCTATGGCAAGACCTGAAAATGGTTGTCTAGCAATGATCAACAACCAATTCGACAGAGCTTGAAGAATTTTGAAAAGAATAATGGGCAAATGTTGCAGAATGTGGAAAGCTCTTAGAGATTTACCCAGAAAGACTCACAGCTGTAATTGCTGCCAAAAAGTGCTTCTACAAAGTTTTTTTTATTCTACAATTGTTCAACATTTTCTTCTACTCTGACATTACAGAGTATTTTGTGTAGATTTGGGGGGAAAAAAGTACAATTAAATCAATTTTAATCCCACTTTGTAACAAAACAAAAAGTGGAAAAAGTCAAGGGGTGTGAATACTTTCTGAAGGCACTGTAAGTATCGTGATAACATCATATCGTGAGGTCCCTGGCAATTCCCAGCCCTCATTTTAATGTAGGCATAGGCCTATAGGGAGGATAGGCCATGTGTAGGTGTTCATAATGAAACATATCTTATCTTAAGTTCATAACTTGTTTGATAAGATTAGTACAGGTTCTCAGGGGACCCCACATGGGGCCCCGACCCAAAGTTTGGGAACCACTCTACTAAACTCTCTCTCTCTCTCTCTCTCTCTCTGTCTCCGCTGCTTCCTCCTGCATACATTGCAGCCTCCCTCGGCCTCAACACTGAGCGCCTGATCACTGTCTGTTTCAGTAACCTACTGTAAAGCAACGTTATTATGAGAACTTAGTAGCCAATTTTTTTGCTCCTGCTGAAGTAGGCTCTATTTAACGTCTTACTTTATTCTAGCTGGCTAAGTAATACTAGCCAGAGCCCTTCAACGTTATTGCAATAGAAGTATCTGCCGGCAGCTAACCACCTGACTGATTGACATATCTATAAGCGACTATTTGCCAGTTGTACACTCATTCTCCGAGAGTCGGTTTCTGTTTGTTTGGGGGAATGTCTGTAGACACGGCAGGACTCGCGGGACGTTTTTTTAAATGGCCTTTTGTCCGGCATCTCGCAAACACACCGTCAGCAGCGTCTCTACTTGCCTACTTGAGCCGACTCCAAGCTGGGGTAGTTTGTTTTATGTCTCAGGCCCACGGTAAATCCGTTCATTCACTGTTCATGATTTCACTCGTTCGAAAAGAGGCAGGCGCGATTAGACGCTGTAAACGTCGATATTTAGATGTTGACCCGTAATTGATTTTCTTGATTGTGCCAATATATACAGTACCAGTCAGGAGTTTGAACACACCTACTCATTCAAGGGTTTTCTTTATTTTTTTTACTATTTTCTACATTGTAGAATAATAGTGAAGACATCAGAACTATGAAATAACACATATGGAATCATGTACTAACCAAAAATGTGTTAAACAAATCAAAATATATTTGAGATTTGAGATTCCTCAAAGTAGCCACCCTTTGCGTTGATGACAGCTTTGCACACAAATATATATATATGTGTATATTAATATATATATATATATATATATATATACTACCGTTCAAAAGTTTGAGCTATTGTAGCTGGAAAAGGCTGATTTTTTATGTAATATCTACATAGGCATACAGAGGCCCATTGTCAGCAACCATCAGTCCTGTGTTCCAATGGCACGTTGTGTTTGCTAATCCAAGTTTATCATTTTAAAAGGCTAATTGATCATTAGAAAACCATTTTGCAATTATGTTAGCACAGCTGAAAACTGTTGTGCTGATTAAAGAAGCAATAAAACTGGCCTTCTTGAGACTAGTTGAGTATCTGGAGCATCAGCGATTGTGGGTTCGATTACAGGCTCAAAATGGCCAGAAACAAATACATTTCTTCTGAAACGCGTCAGTCTATTCTTGTTCTGAGAAATGAAGGCTATTCCAATGCGAGAAATTGCCAAGAAACTGAAGATCTTGTACAACGCTGTGTACTACTCCCTTCACATAACAATGCAAACTGGCTCTAAACAGAATAGAAAGAGGAGTGGGAGGCCCCGGTGCACAACTGAGCAAGAGGACAAATACATTAGAGTGTCTAGTTTGAGAAACAGACGCCTCACGGGTCCTCAACTGGCAGCTTCATTAAATAGTACCCGCAAAACACCAGTCTCAACGTCAACAGTGAAGAGGCGACTCCGGGATGCTGACCTTCTAGGCAGAGTTGCAAAGAAAAAGCCATATCTCAGACTGGCCAAAAAAAAGACAAGATTAAGATGGGCAGTCTGAGATATGGCTTTTTCTTTCTAAATGTAAGAGTTCTAAACTGCCTTAATAAGGACAATGTCTTGAGTAAAAGCCTAATTGGATTTATACCCAAACATTACACGACCGATCATACAGTGCATTCAGAAAGTTTACAGGACTGTTCTACAAAGTTATTGAAAGGGATGTAGAGGGTAAAATATATGACATAATTAAATCAATGCAATCACTTGCAATACTGGCAGCAGCAAAATTGGCAAGAAAATAACAGAATTCTTTAACCAGGGGCGGGGCCTTTGCCAGGGTTGCAATCTGAGCCCTGCACTCTTCAATATGTACATCAACGAATTGGCCACTATTCTAGAAAAATCCTCAGCCGCTGGTGTTAGTCTCCACAATTCAGAGGTTAAATGCCTGCTCTTCGCAGATGACCTGTGCCTGCTGTCACCCACAGCACATGGCCTACAGCAGAGCCTGGACCTGCTAGAGCAGTACTGCCAGACCTGGGCTCTGGCAGTAAACCCCCAAAATACTAAAACAATGGTTTTCTAGAGAAGATCACACGACAACACAGCAAGGTAGCAACCCAACATGAAAACAACATGGTAGCAACACAACATGGTAGCAACACAACATGGCAGCAGCACCACATGGTAGCAGCACAAGACATGGTACAAACATTATTGGGCACAGACAACAGCACAAAGGGCAAGAAGGTAGAGACAACAATGCATAATGCGAAGCAGCCACAACTGTCAGTAAGAGTGTCCATGATTGAGTCTTTGAATGAAGAGACGGAGATAAAACTTTCCAGTTTGAGTGGTTTTTGTAGCTCGTTCCAGTCGCTAGCTGCAGCAAACTGAAAAGAGGAGCGACCCAGGGATGTGTGTGCTTTGGGGACCTTTTAACAGAATGTGACTGGCAGAACGGGTGTTGTATGTGGAGGATGAGGGCAGCAGTAGGTATCTCAGATAGGGGGCAGTGAGGCCTAAGAGGGTTTTGTAAATAAGCATCAACCAGTGGGTCTTGCGACGGAGAGAGATGACCAGTTTACAGAGGAGTTTAGAGTGCAGCGATGTGTCCTATAAGGAGCATTGGTGGCAAATCTGATGGCTGAATGGTAAAGAACATCTAGCCGCTCAAGAGCACCCTTACCTGCCAATCTATAAATTACGTCTCCGTAATCTAGCATTGGTAGGATGGTCACCTGAATCAGGGTTAGTTTGGCAGCTGGGGTGAAAGAGGAGCGATTATGATAGAGGAAACCAAGTCTAGATTTAACCATTACCAAGCCCTGCAATACCAAGAGCTGAGCAAAGAAAAGAGTCCCCTCATCCAGCTGGTCCTGGGGCTGAGTTCACAAACCTGTTCTACTGACACACTGAAGCCTCAGGACCAGAACATCCAATCAATCAGAATAAACCAAATTACAACACAGTCAAAACAAAACGACATTACTTATTGGGAAACACAAGCACAAGCACAAAAGCAAAATGCAGTTTTATCTGGTCCTAGATCGACAGAACACCATGGCAAACTATTTGACCATGGTTACTGATGAAAACCTTAGAAAAACCTTGACAAAGTACAGGCTCAGTGAGCACAGCCTTGCCATTGAGAAGGGTAGACGCAGGAAAACCTGGCTCCCTGTAGAGGAAAGGCTGTGCAACCACTGCACCACAGCAGGACCCGAGACAGAGCTGCACTTTCTGACAAAATGTAAAACAATTATAAACAATTAGAGAGTGTAATTTCCCCACATTTGAAACCCTTATTTAAGGTTTCAAAGACCTCTCTGATGAGAATAGGCTACCCGTCCTGTAGGGGGAGGACGCAGAGAGCTGTGGGTTGGCAGGATAGGCTACCCGTCCTGTAGGGGGAGGACGCAGAGAGCTGTGGGTTGGCAGGATAGGCTTCCCGTCCTGTAGGGGGAGGACGCAGAGAGCTGTGGGTTGGCAGGATAGGCTTCCCGTCCTGTAGGGGGAGGAAGCAGAGAGCAGTGGGTTGGCAGGATAGGCTACCCGTCCTGTAGGGGGAGGAAGCAGAGAGCTGTGGGTTGGCAGGATAGGCTTCCTGTCCTGTAGGGGGAGGACGCAGAGAGCTGTGGGTTGGCAGGATAGGCTTCCCGTCCTGTAGGGGGAGGAAGCAGAGAGCAGTGGGTTGGCAGGATAGGCTTCCCGTCCTGTAGGGGGAGGACGCAGAGAGCTGTGGGTTGGCAGGATAGGCTTCCCGTCCTGTAGGGGGAGGACGCAGAGAGCTGTGGGTTGGCAGGATAGGCTTCCCGTCCTGTAGGGGGAGGACGCAGAGAGCTGTGGGTTGGCAGGATAGGCTTCCCGTCCTGTAGGGGGAGGACGCAGAGAGCTGTGGGTTGGCAGGATAGGCTTCCCGTCCTGTAGGGGGAGCTGTGGGTTGGCAGCGCACTACATTGCACATGTCCTCTATGCCATTGTTATTGTTACTGTTCAATGTATGCTTAGTTTGACCCTTGGTTATTGTTGTTTACTGTTGTCCCGTTGACACTGAAGTCCACAAACAAAGGGAAAAGCTGAGAGGAGAGATCGTAGATGTGAGAAGGAACTATCCACTGACCAACGGGCTCATGCTGTTTGTATGTGGCTGCAATAGAGCCCCACGTTGGAGGTGTCATAATACCCATAAAACCTAGCGGTCAAACAGGGAAATGGTTCCAATCATTTTCCCACATTTTCATTTTTCCCATAGGGAATTTTAGAAACACGTATTCGTATCAGAAAATTGAGAGTTGATAGTCGGATCGGACGATACTCGTGATCTGAAAAAAAAAACGGAAGTGTTTTAATATGCCTAAGGAAATGCCAAAATACCTCCCTGCACGTTCTCACAGCAAAATAGCTGTAGAAGCACCGAGTGGAGGGGTGGGTGTTTCTGTGTGTGTCTGTGTCTGTGTGTCCTCAACGTGCAGCAGGCAGCCAAGTTTGCTGTCACTCAGTCAGAATGCGCATTAGTTTCATTTTTTCCCCCTACCCTTGCCCCCCCCCCCTTTGTTAGATATTATACACATTGATAGCCTGATAGCAAAAGTCCTCGTCATGTGATGTATCATAGTAGCAAGCAGCAGCCATCTAAATGATCAGACCAAAAACATGCGAGGAAAAGTGATCGGGTGAAATTATATGAAGCGAGTGGATGGAGAAATATAGTTTCACTCTATCCAATCAGAGCAGCAGGATCAATGTACAGCCCTCCCTTCTTTTTACAAACAGGCAAACTAACCAGTTACTTAGACCGCACACGACTGACTCAAAGACAGCACAGTATGGTTTAGAAACGCCGTGAGATGAACTGCATTAGATAAGAACTGACATGAGAAACATGCATGCTGGCACCCAAAAACATAAATAATCTGATCACGGATAACTACAAAAAATACTTGGATCATAATCATATCCAGAAAATGGCCCGTATAGTTACGATACTCGTTTTGACTGACGCAGGGGCGCAACTTTCACACTTGGGACGGGGGGGACATGACCCCCTCCACATTCTGAAATTGCATGTACTATATGTGACCGACCGGATTGATTCGGTCTTATGTAGCAAAATTTGAAATTGTGTTTTTTACATTGGATAAAAGTAGAGACTCAGAGCTAGAAAATGGTATATCATACACTACAGTTGAGGAACAATGGGAAAATAATTATACTTTGAAAGTTGATAAACTTGTATCCTCACTTTTGAGAAAATGGCCTTTGAATGTTTTGGTACCTACTGGAGAGCTCTTCTTTATCTACACCCATTCAGCATCGTTCACACCCTCTTAAGCTTTAGCCCCACCCATCTCTTTAAGGGTTGATCCGAGCGTTCTGTCCTAACAACAGCAGTCAAGCACCCAAGCTAACTGGCTAACGTTGGCTAGCTTGCTAGCTACTTCCAGACAATAATGAGAGAGCAGCTCACTGACCATTTTACTCGCCCTAGAAGAGCTGGTTAGGCTGTTTTTATGTTATCTAGAGCGTTGTTGACTGCAACTGTGCTGCTGGCAACAATTTACGTTTTTTTGCCAACGTTAACTGACACCGGCCGTATTCAACGGGTGTTGAGCGTTCATAAATTCCTCAGTTATTCTGCGCTCTGGCAAACTCAGACGAGAGAAACTGGAGTAGATAGCCAGAGCAAATTTACCAGCTACGTCTATCAACAGTTGTCGCAGTGACATTCTATTGAAATGGTTACTTGCATAGTCAAGTCTTTTGTTAAGACATGTAGCTAGCTAGCTAGGTAAACAATTAACTATAATCCCAACTCATGACGTTACTACCCTGCATGAATCTGCAGGTAGCTAACCAACCAGGTTCAATGTAAGCTAGCTAACATTAGGCTATAACTAGCAAAGCAAATGGCTCTGAGATACGAATAATATTACTACATAGATCATACACATAATGTTAGCTAGCTGACCGAACAACAGCAGTCAAGCACCCAAGCTAACTGGCTAACGTTGGCTAGCTTGCTAGCTACTTCCAGACACAGAGAGAACAGCTCACTGACCATTTTACTCGCCCTTTTGAAATGGATACTTGTATAGTGGAGTCTTTTGTTAAGACATGTAGCTAGCTAGCTAAACAATTAACCATAATCCCAACTCATGACATTACTACCCTACATGAATCTGCAGGTAGCTAACCAACCATGATCAATGTTAGTTAGCTAACATTAGGCTATAACTAGCAAAGCAAATGGCTCTGAGATACGAATAATATTACTACACAGATCATACACGTAACGTTAGCTAGCGAGCCAGACAGCTAACGTTAGCTAGCTAGCTAACAGTACACGAATTAGAAATGTGTAATATCTGGAAATGTAGCTAGCTAGACTATCTTACCCGTATACATGGAATGGACGCTTCTCCCTGTCACGGATGCCATGGTTTCCCTTACTGAGTTTTAAGATGTAATCCAGAGACAGCTGTTTTCTCCATCTCCTTAGCTATCATACTCTAATTACACAGATTTCAAAACTCAGTCCTCCAGAAAGTGGAGAGCAACACTTATGCAGTTCTACTACGCCATATATTTTTTTAAACGCTGTGTTAGACAGGATTACCTACACATACTGACCAGCTCAAATAAACAGAAGCGTGTTACATGGCAGACCAATCCGAACTCATCTCTTGGCATGTCCAGCCCACTCATTATCTCAGCAAATCATGGCCAGCGGGAAGGTTCCTGTCTTTTTCTGTGGCTAAACCAACTAGGCTCGTAATTTAACAATTGTATTCGTATTTACAGATGGCATACAAGTTTGTTATTAAGACACATAAAAGTTCACATGTTCCAGAAGGCATTTCTTCCAAGAAACGCATTTTGATTTAAAACAAAGTTTACGTTCAAATGGCTCTCCTGTGAAGTAGTGATGCGCGACATATACCTAGTTTCCTGAAACAAGTCACATATGCCAGTGAACCTGAATATCATCCTCTCAGAAATGTAATTATTCTGCCGGAGGTGTAAAACACAAAAGGTGACATATTAGCATATGTTGTGGTCGTGTGAAGGCTGGCTGAATTCTGGCAAAGAGTATGTTATTTTATCTCAGCATGTCTATAGATTCTCCCTGTTTTTGTTTGCTTGGAAATGTTGATACTGGAGACTGTTATCAGAAGAAACTGTGTAACCTAGCATTTATAGTGGCTAAGAAATGCATTGCCATTAATTGGAAGGTTGGTTATCCTCCCACAATGAATGGAAGAAATGTCAAGTTAATTTTTTTTTTACAAGATTAAGGGTATACTGTGAAACTTTCATAAGGTCTGGATGCCTTATATGGAATACTGTACGACAAAAGGAGTCTGTATTGAAAACACGCCCACGTCAGGGGAGATTTAGGCAATCCGTAGCTGCTGGGCTGCTCAGTCCTGTCCCTGGGGGTCTGCTTTGTCACTACCGTTGTCACTCTGGCCTTGGCCTAACACACCTGAAACCAATAACAAATGTTTTACTAAGATCCTGAAGCTGAGTGGGGTGTGTTTGTTGGGTTGGGGCACTACAGGGCCGTGGACCAATAGGAGCAGGAAGGGGTGACCCAGCTATATTGTGTGCAAGTAAAACGAGCTCTATAGTACTATTAGACCTAGGATCTGCTGTTTCTGTGTGTTAATTTGTAGGTATATGTGTATTTTTATTCAACTTTTGTTTTCCAAACCTTTTCCTAAAAAAATAAAAAGATGGGAAGGAAGTTGTGTTGGGGAGAGTGATGAGTTATTGACTAGACTGGTGGGGGTCAGGGAGAGTTGAGTTATTGACTAGACTGGTGGGGGTCGGGGAGAGAGTTGAGTTATTGACTAGACTGGTGGGGGCCGGGGAGAGCCAGAAATCTTGCTTGTTTGTAGGTGACCAAATACTTATTTTCCACCATAATTTGCAAATAAATTCATAAAAAATCATACAATGTGATTTTTCTGGAAAGAAAATTCTCAATTTGTCTGTCATAGTTGACGTGTACCTATGATGAAAATTACACTGGTGGGGGCCGGGGGAGAGAGTTGAGTTATTGACTAGACTGGTGGGGGTCGGGCGTGCAGGCAGCTCGGGTTGGCTGGGTGTTCTGGCTGAAGTTTGATATAGAGGATGTCTTGAAGACAAACAAAAGTCTTTGTACTTTATTTGTAAGAGTTGTTAATTTGTTAGGCTATTGGTTAAAGGTGCAACACAAAATGGAATATTGAATTATCATTGATCTACAGTGGGGAAAAAAGTATTTAGTCAGCTACCAATTGTGCAAGTTCTCCCACTTAAAAAGATGAGAGAGGCCTGTAATTTTCATCATAGGTACACGTCAACTATGACAGACAAAATGAGAAAAAAAAATCCAGAAAATCACATTGGAGGATTTTTAATGAATTTATTTGCAAATGATGGTGGAAAATTAGTATTTGGTCAATAACAAAAAAGTTTCTCAATACTTTGTTATATACCCTTTGTTGGCAATGACACAGGTCAAACGTTTTCTGTAAGTCTTCACAAGGTTTTCACACACTGTTGCTAGTATTTTGGCCCATTCCTCCATGCAGATCTCCTCTAGAGCAGTGATGTTTTAGGGCTGTCGCTGGGCAACACGGACTTTCAACTCCCTCCAAAGATTTTCTATGGGGTTGAGATCTGGAGACTGGCTAGGCCACTCCAGGACCTTGAAATGCTTCTTACGAAGCCACTCCTTCATTGCCCGGGCGGTGTGTTTGGGATCATTGTCATGCTGAAAGACCCAGCCACGTTTCATATTCAATGCCCTTGCTGATGGAAGGAGGTTTTCACTCAAAATCTCACAATACATGGCCCCATTCATTCTTTCCTTTACACGGATCAGTCGTCCTGGTCCCTTTGCAGAAAAACAGCCCCAAAGCATGATGTTTCCACCCCCATGCTTCACATTAGGTATGGTGTTCTTTGGATGCAACTCAGCATTCTTTGTCCTCCAAACACGACGAGTTGAGTTTTTACCAAAAAGTTATATTTTGGTTTCATCTGACCATATGACATTCTCCCAATCCTCTTCTGGATCATCCAAATGCACTCTAGCAAACTTCAGACGGGCCTGGACATGTACTGGCTTAAGCAGGGGGACACGTCTGGCACTGCAGGATTTGAGTCCCTGGCGGCGTAGTGTGTTACTGATGGTAGGCTTTGTTACTTTGGTCCCAGCTCTCTGCAGGTCATTCACTAGGTCCCCCCGTGTGGTTCTGGGATTTTTGCTCACCGTTCTTGTGATCATTTTGACCCCACAGGGTGAGATCTTGCGTGGAGCCCCAGATCGAGGGAGATTATCAGTGGTCTTGTATGTCTTCCATTTCCTAATAATTGCTCCCACAGTTGATTTCTTCAAACCAAGCTGCTTACCTATTGCAGATTCAGTCTTCCCAGCCTGGTGCAGGTCTACAATTTTGTTTCTGGTGTCCTTTGACAGCTCTTTGGTCTTGGCCATAGTGGAGTTTGGAGTGTGACTGTTTTGAGGTTGTGGACAGGTGTCTTTTATACTGATAACAAGTTCAAACAGGTGCCATTAATACAGGTAATGAGTGGAGGACAGAGGAGCCTCTTAAAGAAGAAGTTACAGGTCTGTGAGAGCCAGAAATCTTGCTTGTTTGTAGGTGACCAAATACTTATTTTCCACCATAATTTGCAAATAAATTCATTAAAAATCCTACAATGTGATTTTCTGGATTTTTTTTTCTCAATTTGTCTGTCATAGTTGACGTGTACGTATGATGAAAATTACAGGCCTCTCTCATCTTTTTAAGTGGGAGGACTTGCACAATTGGTGGCTGACTAAATACTTTTCCCCCCCACTGTATTTCAGGAATATCAATCACTTAAAAACACAGTACCAGTCAGAAGTTTGGACACACCTACTCATTCAATGGTTTTTCTTTATTTTTACTATTTTCCACATTGTAGAATAATAGTGAAGACATCAAAACTATGAAATAACACATATGGAATCATGTAGTAACCAACAAAGTGTTAAACAAATCAAAATATATTTTATATTTGAGATTCTTCAAATAGCCACCCTTTGCCTTGATAACAGCTTTGCACACTCTTGGCATATATATATATATATATATATATATATATATATATATATATATATATACAGTGCCTTCAGAAAGTATTCACACCCCTTGACTCTTTCCAAAAATTGTTGTGTTAGACTTTTGTCACTGGCCTTCACACAATACCCCATTAATTACAATTAAAAGCAGAAATGTCTCGAGTCAATAAGTATTCAACCCCTTTGTTATGGCAAGCCTAAATGAGTTCAGGAGTAAAAATGTGTTTAACAAGTCAAATAATAAGTTGCACGGACTCACTCTGTGAGTGATAATAGTGTTTAACATGATGTATGAATGTCTACCTCATCTCTGTACCCCACACATACAATTATCTGTAAGGTCCCTCAGTCGAGCAGTGAATTTCTAAAACAGATTCAACCAAAAAGACCAGGGAGGTTTTCCAATGCATTGCAAAGAAGGGCAGATGGGTAACATTTAAAAAAAAGTAGACACTGAATATCCCTTTGAGCATGGTGAAGTTATTAAATGCACTTTGGATGGTGTATCAATACACCCAGTCACTACAAAGATACGGGTGTCCTTCCTAACTCAGTTGCCGGAGAGGAAGGAAACATATTTTTTTTGAGTATTTCACCTTGAGGCCAATGGTAACGTTAAAACAGTTACAGAGTTTAATGACTGTGATAGGAGAAAACTGAGGATGGATCAACAACACTGTAGTTACTCCACAATACTAATCTAATTGACAGAGTGAAAAGAAGGAAGCCTGTACAGAATAAAAAATATTCCAAAACATGCATCCTGTTTGCAACAAGGCACTAACGTAATACTTTAAGAAATGTGGCAAAGCAATTCACTTTTTGTCCTGAATTCAAAGTTTTATGTTTGGGACAAATCCAATACAACACATTACTGAGTACCACTCTCCATATTTTCAAGGATAGTGGTGGCTGCATCATGTTATGGGTATGCTTGTAATCGTTAAGGACAGGGGATTTTTTCAGGATAGAAAATTAACAGAATTGAACTAAGCACAGTCAATATCTTAGAGAAAAACCTGGTTTAGTCTGCTTTCCAACAGACACTGGGAGATGAATTCACAATAATCTAAAACACAAGGCCAAATTTACACTGGAGTTGCTTACCAAAAAGACAGTGAATGTTCCTGAGTGGCCGAGTTACATTTTGGACTTAAATCTACTTGGTTGTCTAGCAATGATCAACAACCAATTTGAGCATGAAGAATTTCAATAATGGGCAAAACGTTGCACAATCCAGGTGTGGAAAGCTCTTAGAGACTCACAACTGTAAACGTTGCCAAAGGTGCTTCTAAAAAGTATTGACTAAAGGATGTGAATACTTACAGTGGGGAGAACAAGTATTTGATACACTGCCGATGTTGCAGGTTTTCCTACTTACAAAGCATGTAGAGGTCTGTAATTTTTATCCTAGGTACACTTCAACTGTGAGAGACGGAATCTAAAACAAAAATCCAGAAAATCACATTGTATGATTTTTAAGTAATTAATTTGCATTTTATTGCATGACATAAGTATTTGATCACCTACCAACCAGTAAGAATTCCGGCTCTCACAGACCTGTTAGTTTTTCTTTAAGAAGCCCTCCTGTTCTCCACTAATTACCTGTATTAACTGCACCTGTTTGAACTCGTTACCTGTATAAAAGACACCTGTCCACACACTCAATCAAACAGACTCCAACCTCTCCACAATGGCCAAGACCAGAGAGCTGTGTAAGGACATCAGGGATACAATTGTAGACCTGCACAAGGCTGGGATGGGCTACAGGACAATAGGCAAGCAGCTTGGTGAGAAGGCAACAACTGTTGGCGCAATTATTAGAAAATGGAAGACGTTCAAGATGACTGTCAATCACCCTCGGTCTGGGGCTCCATGCAAGATCTCACCTCGTGGGGGATCAATGATCATGAGGAAGGTGAGGGATCAGCCCAGAACTACACGGCAGGACCTGGTCAATGACCTGAAGAGAGCTGGGACCACAGTCTCAAAGAAAACCATTAGTAACACACTACGCCGTCATGGATTAAAATCCTGCAGCGCACGCAAGGTCCCCCTGCTCAAGCCAACGCATGTCCAGGCCCGTCTTAAATTTGCCAATGACCATCTGGATGATCCAGAGGAGGAATGGGAGAATGTCATGTGGTCTGATGAGACAAAAATATAGCTTTTTGGTCTAAACTCCACTCGCCGTGTTTGGAAGAAGAAGAAGGATGAGCGCAACCCCAAGAACACCATTCCAACCGTGAAGCATGGAGGTGGAAACATCATTCTTTGGGGATGCTTTTCTGCAAAGGGGACAGGACGACTGCACCGTATTGCGGGGAGGATGGATGGGGCCATGTATAGCGAGATCTTGGCCAACAACCTCCTTCCCTCAGTAAGAGCATTGAAGATGGGTCGTGGCTGGGTCTTCCAGCATGACAACGACCCGAAACACACAGCCAGGGCAACTAAGGAGTGGCTCCGTAAGAAGCATCTCAAGGTCCTGGAGTGGCCTAGCCAGTCTCCAGACCTGAACCCAATAGAAAATCTTTGGAGGGAGCTGAAAGTCCGTATTGCCCAGCGACAGCCCCGAAACCTGAAGGATCTGGAGAAGGTCTGCATGGAGGAGTGGGCCAAAATCCCTGCAGCAGTGTGTGCAAACCTGGTCAAGACCTACAGGAAACGTATGATCTCTGTAATTGCAAACAAAGGTTTCTGTACCAAATATTAAGTTCTGCTTTTCTGATGTATCAAATACTTGTGTCATGCAATAAAATGCAAATTAATTACTTAAAAATCATACAATGTGATTTTCTGGATTTTTGTTTTAGATTCCGTCTCTCACAGTTGAAGTGTACCTAGGATAAAAATGACAGACCTCTACATGCTTTGTAAGTAGGAAAACCTGCAAAATCGGCAGTGTATCAAATACTTGTTCTCCCCACTGTATGTAAATGAGATATTTCTGTATTTCATTTTCAATACATTTCTAAAATGTCTAAAAACATGTTTTCAATTTGTCATTATGTGATATTGTGTGTAGATGGGTGTGAGAAAAAAAAATATTAAATACATTTTGAATTCAGGCTGTAACACAACAAAATGTGGAATAAGTCAAGGGGTATTGTCACACCCTGATCTGTTTCACCTGTCTTTGTGCTTGTCTCCACCCCCCTCCAGGTGTCGCCCATCTTCCCCATTATCCCCAGGGTATTTATACCTGTGTTCTCTGTTTGTCTGTTGCCAGTTTGCCTTGTCTCGTCAAGTCTACCAGCGTTTTTCCCATACTACCAGCGGTTTTCCCATACTACCAGCGGTTTTCCCGGTTTTGACTATTCTGCCTGTCCTGACCCTGACCCTGCCTGCCGTTCTGTACCTTGTGACACTGCCCTGGATTACTGACCTCTGACCTGTCGTTTGCCTGCCCCCCTATTTTTATAATAAACTTTTGTTTCTTCGAAAATGTCTGCATCTGGGTCTTCTCCTGAGTCGTGATAGGTATGAATACTTTCTGAGTTCTCATATGTAGTTACGGCCCTGATGACGGGTTCAATAAGGGTTTGATCATTTGCACCATGTTCACGTTTCTCATGTTCCTCAACCTAGAGACAACAGTAGCTGACTGAAGATGGTTGAGAAAGTCACCTAGGGGATAGTGTGAGAGAGGGAATTTGGTTGAGATAAAAAGTCCAGAACGCCCATGAGCATTTGGTTGAGATAAACAGAGAAGTCCAGAACGCCCATGAGCATTTGGTTGAGATAAACAGAGAAGTCCAGAACGCCCATGAGCATTTGGTTGAGATAAACAGAGAAGTCCAGAACGCCCATGAGCATTCGGTTGAGATAAACAGAGAAGTCCAGAACGCCCATGAGCATTTGGTTGAGATAAACAGAAAACTCTGTAGGTGCTACAGAGCTCTGCTGAATTTAAACACGGCACTACTTATCAGCTCTGATATGCATATCACTGTCTATGTTACCGAAAGTATGACACGGCATGGACTTCTTCTGTACATTCTGTGGTATATCACCTCTACCCCCATCTTCTACGTCATATTATTACAAAGTCGGTCACTTTGTGGAGGACACGTAGGCCTAAACCTTGCATACGTACAGTCCCGTGTAGCTCAGTTGGTAGAGCATGGCCTTTGCAACGCCAGGGTTGTGGGTTCGATTCCCACGGGGGGGCCAGTATGAAAATGTATGCACTCACTAACTGTAAGTTGCTCTGGATAAGAGCGTCTGCTAAATTACTAAAATGTAAATATACTTTGCACAAGGAACGTATATGAAAGTATGAGGCTTCTGCAAAGCATATGTATCATATGGGTGGATAGTCGAGAGGTCTTCTCGTCTGCAAAATATCAGTATTTCCCGGCACTGCTATTACTGAGAAATAAAGTTGAGTAGAACAATTGGCTGAACTAAAAGAAACTGAACTAACTGATCCTTACAGGTCTTCAAAACTATGAAGTAACTCTTCAAATCAAATCAAATTGTATTTGCCACATGCGCCAAATACAACAGGTGTAGACATTAAAGTTAAATGCTTACTTACAAGCACAAAACCAACAATGCAGTTTAAGAAAAAATTAAAACAGCAAATAATTAAAGAGCAGCAGTAAAGTAAAATAACAGTAGGGAGGCTATATATACATAGGGGTACCGGTACAGAGTCAATGTGTGGGGGCACCGGTTAGTCGAGGTGATTGAGGTAATATGTACATGTGGGTAGAGTTAAAGTGACTATGCATAAATAATAAACAGAGTAGCAGCAGCGTAAAAGAGGGGGTTGGGGTGGGGGGTCAATGCAAATAGTCCGGTTAGCCATGATTAGCTGTTCAGGAGTCTTATGGCTTGGGGGTAGAAGCTGTTGAGAAGCCTTTTGGACCTAGACTTGGCGCTCCGGTACCGCTTGCCGTGCGGTAGCAGAGAGAGAACAGTCTATGACTAGGGTGGCTGCAGTCTTTGATAATTTTTAGGGCCTTCCTCTTGACACCGCCTGGTATAGAGGTCCTGGATGGCAGGAAGCTTGGCCCCAGTGATGTACTGTGCCTTACGCACTACCCTCTGTAGTGCCTTGCGGGTGGAGGCCGAGCAGTTGCCATGCCTACCACTGTTGTGTCGTCTGCAAACTTAATGATGGTGTTGGAGTCCGTGCCTGGCCATGCAGTCATGGGTGAACAGGGAGTACAGGAGGGGACTGAGCACGCACCCCTAAGGGGCCACTGAGGGTTCCCCTTGAGAAGTTGGTTTCCTTGTCTGGCTTCTCCTCAAAAGACACTCAGCTATTTGCCCTCAGAACTGTTTGTTTGTAAGCGATCCCATTCAGAGTAGCCTACATTCAACCCTTTATTTATTTTGTCATTATTTTGCAACCATATATCAAAGATATTTAAATTAAGATGAAATTATACAATTAAATAATTATTTTGATTTTACAAACTTAGTTTGAGGAAAAGTGTGTTTTTTCTCAAAATAAACTTGTGTTGGGCATGAAAGTGCTTGTATCTTCACAGACCTTGTCGTTTCCTGTGTGAGTGTGTGCTGTGGCTTTGCCTCCAGGTGTTCAGGTTCTTTAAATATCCCTCGTTTAAATACATTCGCTTTAGCTGCTTTTTGATAGAGATCTTTAGATATTTTAGCAGGCATTCTTTTTAACCACGCTCTGTGATACTGTATGTGAGATATAGAGACTTGTAGCAGAATGTGGTTAAGGATGTGCTTATGTGGGTACTGAGAGAGAGAGAGAGAGAGAGAGAGAGAGAGAGAGAGAGAGAGAGAGAGAGAGAGAGAGAGAGAGAGAGAGAGAGAGAGAAGAGAGAGAGAGAGAGAGAGAGAGAGAGAGAGAGAGAGAGAGAGAGAGAGAGAGAGAGGAGAGAGAGGGGAAGAGAGAGAGAGAGAGAGAGAGAGAGAAGAGAGAGAGAGAGAGAGAATACCTGACCACTGTGACTGACCCAAACTTAAGGAAAGCTTTGACTATGTACAGACTCAGTGAGCATAGCCTTGCTACTGAGAAAGGCCTCC
>NW_028162382.1:0-14765 GCF_964263955.1 Coregonus lavaretus | reverse complement strand
AAAGGCTAAAAGAAATGTTTCACGTTTGTTACACTCAAACAGTGTCTCCTCTCATATGCTGAACTGGTCGCATTGTGGATTTTGGTTAAAACATGATTTTGGACAATGTTCATGGAACTCAGCTTAAAACGTACTTGCAGACTTGAAAACCCTTGCCTATTGTAGAGCGCGCCTCCTACTTCCACTGCTGAACGAAAACCCATGATTTTGGACCCTGTTTTCATGCGAAAAGGCTAAAAGAAATGTTTCACGTTTGTTACACTCAAACAGTGTCTCCTCTCATATGCTGAACTGGTCGCATTGTGGATTTTGGTTAAAACATGATTTTGGACAATGTTCATGGAACTCAGTTTAAAACGTACTTGCAGACTTGAAAACCCTTGCCTATTGTAGAGCGCGCCTCCTACTTCCACTGCTGAACGAAAACCCATGATTTTGGACCCTGTTTTCATGCGAAAAGGCTAAAAGAAATGTTTCACGTTTGTTACACTCAAACAGTGTCTCCTCTCATATGCTGAACTGGTCGCATTGTGGATTTTGGTTAAAACATGATTTTGGACAATGTTCATGGAACTCAGTTTAAAACGTACTTGCAGACTTGAAAACCCTTGCCTATTGTAGAGCGCGCCTCCTACTTCCACTGCTGAACGAAAACCCATGATTTTGGACCCTGTTTTCATGCGAAAAGGCTAAAAGAAATGTTTCACGTTTGTTACACTCAAACAGTGTCTCCTCTCATATGCTGAACTGGTCGCATTGTGGATTTTGGTTAAAACATGATTTTGGACAATGTTCATGGAACTCAGTTTAAAACGTACTTGCAGACTTGAAAACCCTTGCCTATTGTAGAGCGCGCCTCCTACTTCCACTGCTGAACGAAAACCCATGATTTTGGACCCTGTTTTCATGCGAAAAGGCTAAAAGAAATGTTTCACGTTTGTTACACTCAAACAGTGTCTCCTCTCATATGCTGAACTGGTCGCATTGTGGATTTTGGTTAAAACATGATTTTGGACAATGTTCATGGAACTCAGTTTAAAACGTACTTGCAGACTTGAAAACCCTTGCCTATTGTAGAGCGCGCCTCCTACTTCCACTGCTGAACGAAAACCCATGATTTTGGACCCTGTTTTCATGCGAAAAGGCTAAAAGAAATGTTTCACGTTTGTTACACTCAAACAGTGTCTCCTCTCATATGCTGAACTGGTCGCATTGTGGATTTTGGTTAAAACATGATTTTGGACAATGTTCATGGAACTCAGTTTAAAACGTACTTGCAGACTTGAAAACCCTTGCCTATTGTAGAGCGCGCCTCCTACTTCCACTGCTGAACGAAAACCCATGATTTTGGACCCTGTTTTCATGCGAAAAGGCTAAAAGAAATGTTTCACGTTTGTTACACTCAAACAGTGTCTCCTCTCATATGCTGAACTGGTCGCATTGTGGATTTTGGTTAAAACATGATTTTGGACAATGTTCATGGAACTCAGTTTAAAACGTACTTGCAGACTTGAAAACCCTTGCCTATTGTAGAGCGCGCCTCCTACTTCCACTGCTGAACGAAAACCCATGATTTTGGACCCTGTTTTCATGCGAAAAGGCTAAAAGAAATGTTTCACGTTTGTTACACTCAAACAGTGTCTCCTCTCATATGCTGAACTGGTCGCATTGTGGATTTTGGTTAAAACATGATTTTGGACAATGTTCATGGAACTCAGTTTAAAACGTACTTGCAGACTTGAAAACCCTTGCCTATTGTAGAGCGCGCCTCCTACTTCCACTGCTGAACGAAAACCCATGATTTTGGACCCTGTTTTCATGCGAAAAGGCTAAAAGAAATGTTTCACGTTTGTTACACTCAAACAGTGTCTCCTCTCATATGCTGAACTGGTCGCATTGTGGATTTTGGTTAAAACATGATTTTGGACAATGTTCATGGAACTCAGCTTAAAACGTACTTGCAGACTTGAAAACCCTTGCCTATTGTAGAGCGCGCCTCCTACTTCCACTGCTGAACGAAAACCCATTATTTTGGACCCTGTTTTCATGCGAAAAGGCTAAAAGAAATGTTTCACGTTTGTTACACTCAAACAGTGTCTCCTCTCATATGCTGAACTGGTCGCATTGTGGATTTTGGTTAAAACATGATTTTGGACAATGTTCATGGAACTCAGTTTAAAACGTACTTGCAGACTTGAAAACCCTTGCCTATTGTAGAGCGCGCCTCCTACTTCCACTGCTGAACGAAAACCCATGATTTTGGACCCTGTTTTCATGCGAAAAGGCTAAAAGAAATGTTTCACGTTTGTTACACTCAAACAGTGTCTCCTCTCATATGCTGAACTGGTCGCATTGTGGATTTTGGTTAAAACATGATTTTGGACAATGTTCATGGAACTCAGTTTAAAACGTACTTGCAGACTTGAAAACCCTTGCCTATTGTAGAGCGCGCCTCCTACTTCCACTGCTGAACGAAAACCCATGATTTTGGACCCTGTTTTCATGCGAAAAGGCTAAAAGAAATGTTACACGTTTGTTACACTCAAACAGTGTCTCCTCTCATATGCTGAACTGGTCGCATTGTGGATTTTGGTTAAAACATGATTTTGGACAATGTCATGGAACTCAGTTTAAAACGTACTTGCAGACTTGAAAACCCTTGCCTATTGTAGAGCGCGCCTCCTACTTCCACTGCTGAACGAAAACCCATGATTTTGGACCCTGTTTTCATGCGAAAAGGCTAAAAGAAATGTTTCACGTTTGTTACACTCAAACAGTGTCTCCTCTCATATGCTGAACTGGTCGCATTGTGGATTTTGGTTAAAACATGATTTTGGACAATGTTCATGGAACTCAGTTTAAAACGTACTTGCAGACTTGAAAACCCTTGCCTATTGTAGAGCGCGCCTCCTACTTCCACTGCTGAACGAAAACCCATGATTTTGGACCCTGTTTTCATGCGAAAAGGCTAAAAGAAATGTTTCACGTTTGTTACACTCAAACAGTGTCTCCTCTCATATGCTGAACTGGTCGCATTGTGGATTTTGGTTAAAACATGATTTTGGACAATGTTCATGGAACTCAGTTTAAAACGTACTTGCAGACTTGAAAACCCTTGCCTATTGTAGAGCGCGCCTCCTACTTCCACTGCTGAACGAAAACCCATGATTTTGGACCCTGTTTTCATGCGAAAAGGCTAAAAGAAATGTTTCACGTTTGTTACACTCAAACAGTGTCTCCTCTCATATGCTGAACTGGTCGCATTGTGGATTTTGGTTAAAACATGATTTTGGACAATGTTCATGGAACTCAGTTTAAAACGTACTTGCAGACTTGAAAACCCTTGCCTATTGTAGAGCGCGCCTCCTACTTCCACTGCTGAACGAAAACCCATGATTTTGGACCCTGTTTTCATGCGAAAAGGCTAAAAGAAATGTTTCACGTTTGTTACACTCAAACATTGTCTCCTCTCATATGCTGAACTGGTCGCATTGTGGATTTTGGTTAAAACATGATTTTGGACAATGTTCATGGAACTCAGTTTAAAACGTACTTGCAGACTTGAAAACCCTTGCCTATTGTAGAGCGCGCCTCCTACTTCCACTGCTGAACGAAAACCCATGATTTTGGACCCTGTTTTCATGCGAAAAGGCTAAAAGAAATATTTCACGTTTGTTACACTCAAACAGTGTCTCCTCTCATATGCTGAACTGGTCGCATTGTGGATTTTGGTTAAAACATGATTTTGGACAATGTTCATGGAACTCAGTTTAAAACGTACTTGCAGACTTGAAAACCCTTGCCTATTGTAGAGCGCGCCTCCTACTTCCACTGCTGAACGAAAACCCATGATTTTGGACCCTGTTTTCATGCGAAAAGGCTAAAAGAAATGTTTCACGTTTGTTACACTCAAACAGTGTCTCCTCTCATATGCTGAACTGGTCGCATTGTGGATTTTGGTTAAAACATGATTTTGGACAATGTTCATGGAACTCAGTTTAAAACGTACTTGCAGACTTGAAAACCCTTGCCTATTGTAGAGCGCGCCTCCTACTTCCACTGCTGAACGAAAACCCATGATTTTGGACCCTGTTTTCATGCGAAAAGGCTAAAAGAAATGTTTCACGTTTGTTACACTCAAACAGTGTCTCCTCTCATATGCTGAACTGGTCGCATTGTGGATTTTGGTTAAAACATGATTTTGGACAATGTTCATGGAACTCAGCTTAAAACGTACTTGCAGACTTGAAAACCCTTGCCTATTGTAGAGCGCGCCTCCTACTTCCACTGCTGAACGAAAACCCATGATTTTGGACCCTGTTTTCATGCGAAAAGGCTAAAAGAAATGTTTCACGTTTGTTACACTCAAACAGTGTCTCCTCTCATATGCTGAACTGGTCGCATTGTGGATTTTGGTTAAAACATGATTTTGGACAATGTTCATGGAACTCAGTTTAAAACGTACTTGCAGACTTGAAAACCCTTGCCTATTGTAGAGCGCGCCTCCTACTTCCACTGCTGAACGAAAACCCATGATTTCGGACCCTGTTTTCATGCGAAAAGGCTAAAAGAAATGTTTCACGTTTGTTACACTCAAACAGTGTCTCCTCTCATATGCTGAACTGGTCGCATTGTGGATTTTGGTTAAAACATGATTTTGGACAATGTTCATGGAACTCAGCTTAAAACGTACTTGCAGACTTGAAAACCCTTGCCTATTGTAGAGCGCGCCTCCTACTTCCACTGCTGAACGAAAACCCATGATTTTGGACCCTGTTTTCATGCGAAAAGGCTAAAAGAAATGTTTCACGTTTGTTACACTCAAACAGTGTCTCCTCTCATATGCTGAACTGGTCGCATTGTGGATTTTGGTTAAAACATGATTTTGGACAATGTTCATGGAACTCAGTTTAAAACGTACTTGCAGACTTGAAAACCCTTGCCTATTGTAGAGCGCGCCTCCTACTTCCACTGCTGAACGAAAACCCATGATTTTGGACCCTGTTTTCATGCGAAAAGGCTAAAAGAAATGTTTCACGTTTGTTACACTCAAACAGTGTCTCCTCTCATATGCTGAACTGGTCGCATTGTGGATTTTGGTTAAAACATGATTTTGGACAATGTTCATGGAACTCAGCTTAAAACGTACTTGCAGACTTGAAAACCCTTGCCTATTGTAGAGCGCGCCTCCTACTTCCACTGCTGAACGAAAACCCATGATTTTGGACCCTGTTTTCATGCGAAAAGGCTAAAAGAAATGTTTCACGTTTGTTACACTCAAACAGTGTCTCCTCTCATATGCTGAACTGGTCGCATTGTGGATTTTGGTTAAAACATGATTTTGGACAATGTTCATGGAACTCAGTTTAAAACGTACTTGCAGACTTGAAAACCCTTGCCTATTGTAGAGCACGCCTCCTACTTCCACTGCTGAACGAAAACCCATGATTTTGGACCCTGTTTTCATGCGAAAAGGCTAAAAGAAATGTTTCACGTTTGTTACACTCAAACAGTGTCTCCTCTCATATGCTGAACTGGTCGCATTGTGGATTTTGGTTAAAACATGATTTTGGACAATGTTCATGGAACTCAGCTTAAAACGTACTTGCAGACTTGAAAACCCTTGCCTATTGTAGAGCGCGCCTCCTACTTCCACTGCTGAACGAAAACCCATGATTTTGGACCCTGTTTTCATGCGAAAAGGCTAAAAGAAATGTTTCACGTTTGTTACACTCAAACAGTGTCTCCTCTCATATGCTGAACTGGTCGCATTGTGGATTTTGGTTAAAACATGATTTTGGACAATGTTCATGGAACTCAGTTTAAAACGTACTTGCAGACTTGAAAACCCTTGCCTATTGTAGAGCGCGCCTCCTACTTCCACTGCTGAACGAAAACCCATGATTTTGGACCCTGTTTTCATGCGAAAAGGCTAAAAGAAATGTTTCACGTTTGTTACACTCAAACAGTGTCTCCTCTCATATGCTGAACTGGTCGCATTGTGGATTTTGGTTAAAACATGATTTTGGACAATGTTCATGGAACTCAGCTTAAAACGTACTTGCAGACTTGAAAACCCTTGCCTATTGTAGAGCGCGCCTCCTACTTCCACTGCTGAACGAAAACCCATGATTTTGGACCCTGTTTTCATGCGAAAAGGCTAAAAGAAATGTTTCACGTTTGTTACACTCAAACAGTGTCTCCTCTCATATGCTGAACTGGTCGCATTGTGGATTTTGGTTAAAACATGATTTTGGACAATGTTCATGGAACTCAGCTTAAAACGTACTTGCAGACTTGAAAACCCTTGCCTATTGTAGAGCGCGCCTCCTACTTCCACTGCTGAACGAAAACCCATGATTTTGGACCCTGTTTTCATGCGAAAAGGCTAAAAGAAATGTTTCACGTTTGTTACACTCAAACAGTGTCTCCTCTCATATGCTGAACTGGTCGCATTGTGGATTTTGGTTAAAACATGATTTTGGACAATGTTCATGGAACTCAGTTTAAAACGTACTTGCAGACTTGAAAACCCTTGCCTATTGTAGAGCGCGCCTCCTACTTCCACTGCTGAACGAAAACCCATGATTTTGGACCCTGTTTTCATGCGAAAAGGCTAAAAGAAATGTTTCACGTTTGTTACACTCAAACAGTGTCTCCTCTCATATGCTGAACTGGTCGCATTGTGGATTTTGGTTAAAACATGATTTTGGACAATGTTCATGGAACTCAGTTTAAAACGTACTTGCAGACTTGAAAACCCTTGCCTATTGTAGAGCGCGCCTCCTACTTCCACTGCTGAACGAAAACCCATGATTTTGGACCCTGTTTTCATGCGAAAAGGCTAAAAGAAATGTTTCACGTTTGTTACACTCAAACAGTGTCTCCTCTCATATGCTGAACTGGTCGCATTGTGGATTTTGGTTAAAAGATGATTTTGGACAATGTTCATGGAACTCAGCTTAAAACGTACTTGCAGACTTGAAAACCCTTGCCTATTGTAGAGCGCGCCTCCTACTTCCACTGCTGAACGAAAACCCATTATTTTGGACCCTGTTTTCATGCGAAAAGGCTAAAAGAAATGTTTCACGTTTGTTACACTCAAACAGTGTCTCCTCTCATATGCTGAACTGGTCGCATTGTGGATTTTGGTTAAAACATGATTTTGGACAATGTTCATGGAACTCAGTTTAAAACGTACTTGCAGACTTGAAAACCCTTGCCTATTGTAGAGCGCGCCTCCTACTTCCACTGCTGAACGAAAACCCATGATTTTGGACCCTGTTTTCATGTGAAAAGGCTAAAAGAAATGTTTCACGTTTGTTACACTCAAACAGTGTCTCCTCTCATATGCTGAACTGGTCGCATTGTGGATTTTGGTTAAAACATGATTTTGGACAATGTTCATGGAACTCAGTTTAAAACGTACTTGCAGACTTGAAAACCCTTGCCTATTGTAGAGCGCGCCTCCTACTTCCACTGCTGAACGAAAACCCATGATTTTGGACCCTGTTTTCATGCGAAAAGGCTAAAAGAAATGTTACACGTTTGTTACACTCAAACAGTGTCTCCTCTCATATGCTGAACTGGTCGCATTGTGGATTTTGGTTAAAACATGATTTTGGACAATGTTCATGGAACTCAGTTTAAAACGTACTTGCAGACTTGAAAACCCTTGCCTATTGTAGAGCGCGCCTCCTACTTCCACTGCTGAACGAAAACCCATGATTTTGGACCCTGTTTTCATGCGAAAAGGCTAAAAGAAATGTTTCACGTTTGTTACACTCAAACAGTGTCTCCTCTCATATGCTGAACTGGTCGCATTGTGGATTTTGGTTAAAACATGATTTTGGACAATGTTCATGGAACTCAGCTTAAAACGTACTTGCAGACTTGAAAACCCTTGCCTATTGTAGAGCGCGCCTCCTACTTCCACTGCTGAACGAAAACCCATGATTTTGGACCCTGTTTTCATGCGAAAAGGCTAAAAGAAATGTTTCACGTTTGTTACACTCAAACAGTGTCTCCTCTCATATGCTGAACTGGTCGCATTGTGGATTTTGGTTAAAACATGATTTTGGACAATGTTCATGGAACTCAGTTTAAAACGTACTTGCAGACTTGAAAACCCTTGCCTATTGTAGAGCGCGCCTCCTACTTCCACTGCTGAACGAAAACCCATGATTTCGGACCCTGTTTTCATGCGAAAAGGCTAAAAGAAATGTTTCACGTTTGTTACACTCAAACAGTGTCTCCTCTCATATGCTGAACTGGTCGCATTGTGGATTTTGGTTAAAACATGATTTTGGACAATGTTCATGGAACTCAGCTTAAAACGTACTTGCAGACTTGAAAACCCTTGCCTATTGTAGAGCGCGCCTCCTACTTCCACTGCTGAACGAAAACCCATGATTTTGGACCCTGTTTTCATGCGAAAAGGCTAAAAGAAATGTTTCACGTTTGTTACACTCAAACAGTGTCTCCTCTCATATGCTGAACTGGTCGCATTGTGGATTTTGGTTAAAACATGATTTTGGACAATGTTCATGGAACTCAGTTTAAAACGTACTTGCAGACTTGAAAACCCTTGCCTATTGTAGAGCGCGCCTCCTACTTCCACTGCTGAACGAAAACCCATGATTTTGGACCCTGTTTTCATGCGAAAAGGCTAAAAGAAATGTTTCACGTTTGTTACACTCAAACAGTGTCTCCTCTCATATGCTGAACTGGTCGCATTGTGGATTTTGGTTAAAACATGATTTTGGACAATGTTCATGGAACTCAGCTTAAAACGTACTTGCAGACTTGAAAACCCTTGCCTATTGTAGAGCGCGCCTCCTACTTCCACTGCTGAACGAAAACCCATGATTTTGGACCCTGTTTTCATGCGAAAAGGCTAAAAGAAATGTTTCACGTTTGTTACACTCAAACAGTGTCTCCTCTCATATGCTGAACTGGTCGCATTGTGGATTTTGGTTAAAACATGATTTTGGACAATGTTCATGGAACTCAGTTTAAAACGTACTTGCAGACTTGAAAACCCTTGCCTATTGTAGAGCACGCCTCCTACTTCCACTGCTGAACGAAAACCCATGATTTTGGACCCTGTTTTCATGCGAAAAGGCTAAAAGAAATGTTTCACGTTTGTTACACTCAAACAGTGTCTCCTCTCATATGCTGAACTGGTCGCATTGTGGATTTTGGTTAAAACATGATTTTGGACAATGTTCATGGAACTCAGCTTAAAACGTACTTGCAGACTTGAAAACCCTTGCCTATTGTAGAGCGCGCCTCCTACTTCCACTGCTGAACGAAAACCCATGATTTTGGACCCTGTTTTCATGCGAAAAGGCTAAAAGAAATGTTTCACGTTTGTTACACTCAAACAGTGTCTCCTCTCATATGCTGAACTGGTCGCATTGTGGATTTTGGTTAAAACATGATTTTGGACAATGTTCATGGAACTCAGTTTAAAACGTACTTGCAGACTTGAAAACCCTTGCCTATTGTAGAGCGCGCCTCCTACTTCCACTGCTGAACGAAAACCCATGATTTTGGACCCTGTTTTCATGCGAAAAGGCTAAAAGAAATGTTTCACGTTTGTTACACTCAAACAGTGTCTCCTCTCATATGCTGAACTGGTCGCATTGTGGATTTTGGTTAAAACATGATTTTGGACAATGTTCATGGAACTCAGCTTAAAACGTACTTGCAGACTTGAAAACCCTTGCCTATTGTAGAGCGCGCCTCCTACTTCCACTGCTGAACGAAAACCCATGATTTTGGACCCTGTTTTCATGCGAAAAGGCTAAAAGAAATGTTTCACGTTTGTTACACTCAAACAGTGTCTCCTCTCATATGCTGAACTGGTCGCATTGTGGATTTTGGTTAAAACATGATTTTGGACAATGTTCATGGAACTCAGCTTAAAACGTACTTGCAGACTTGAAAACCCTTGCCTATTGTAGAGCGCGCCTCCTACTTCCACTGCTGAACGAAAACCCATGATTTTGGACCCTGTTTTCATGCGAAAAGGCTAAAAGAAATGTTTCACGTTTGTTACACTCAAACAGTGTCTCCTCTCATATGCTGAACTGGTCGCATTGTGGATTTTGGTTAAAACATGATTTTGGACAATGTTCATGGAACTCAGTTTAAAACGTACTTGCAGACTTGAAAACCCTTGCCTATTGTAGAGCGCGCCTCCTACTTCCACTGCTGAACGAAAACCCATGATTTTGGACCCTGTTTTCATGCGAAAAGGCTAAAAGAAATGTTTCACGTTTGTTACACTCAAACAGTGTCTCCTCTCATATGCTGAACTGGTCGCATTGTGGATTTTGGTTAAAACATGATTTTGGACAATGTTCATGGAACTCAGTTTAAAACGTACTTGCAGACTTGAAAACCCTTGCCTATTGTAGAGCGCGCCTCCTACTTCCACTGCTGAACGAAAACCCATGATTTTGGACCCTGTTTTCATGCGAAAAGGCTAAAAGAAATGTTTCACGTTTGTTACACTCAAACAGTGTCTCCTCTCATATGCTGAACTGGTCGCATTGTGGATTTTGGTTAAAAGATGATTTTGGACAATGTTCATGGAACTCAGCTTAAAACGTACTTGCAGACTTGAAAACCCTTGCCTATTGTAGAGCGCGCCTCCTACTTCCACTGCTGAACGAAAACCCATTATTTTGGACCCTGTTTTCATGCGAAAAGGCTAAAAGAAATGTTTCACGTTTGTTACACTCAAACAGTGTCTCCTCTCATATGCTGAACTGGTCGCATTGTGGATTTTGGTTAAAACATGATTTTGGACAATGTTCATGGAACTCAGTTTAAAACGTACTTGCAGACTTGAAAACCCTTGCCTATTGTAGAGCGCGCCTCCTACTTCCACTGCTGAACGAAAACCCATGATTTTGGACCCTGTTTTCATGTGAAAAGGCTAAAAGAAATGTTTCACGTTTGTTACACTCAAACAGTGTCTCCTCTCATATGCTGAACTGGTCGCATTGTGGATTTTGGTTAAAACATGATTTTGGACAATGTTCATGGAACTCAGTTTAAAACGTACTTGCAGACTTGAAAACCCTTGCCTATTGTAGAGCGCGCCTCCTACTTCCACTGCTGAACGAAAACCCATGATTTTGGACCCTGTTTTCATGCGAAAAGGCTAAAAGAAATGTTACACGTTTGTTACACTCAAACAGTGTCTCCTCTCATATGCTGAACTGGTCGCATTGTGGATTTTGGTTAAAACATGATTTTGGACAATGTCATGGAACTCAGTTTAAAACGTACTTGCAGACTTGAAAACCCTTGCCTATTGTAGAGCGCGCCTCCTACTTCCACTGCTGAACGAAAACCCATGATTTTGGACCCTGTTTTCATGCGAAAAGGCTAAAAGAAATGTTTCACGTTTGTTACACTCAAACAGTGTCTCCTCTCATATGCTGAACTGGTCGCATTGTGGATTTTGGTTAAAACATGATTTTGGACAATGTTCATGGAACTCAGTTTAAAACGTACTTGCAGACTTGAAAACCCTTGCCTATTGTAGAGCGCGCCTCCTACTTCCACTGCTGAACGAAAACCCATGATTTTGGACCCTGTTTTCATGCGAAAAGGCTAAAAGAAATGTTTCACGTTTGTTACACTCAAACAGTGTCTCCTCTCATATGCTGAACTGGTCGCATTGTGGATTTTGGTTAAAACATGATTTTGGACAATGTTCATGGAACTCAGTTTAAAACGTACTTGCAGACTTGAAAACCCTTGCCTATTGTAGAGCGCGCCTCCTACTTCCACTGCTGAACGAAAACCCATGATTTTGGACCCTGTTTTCATGCGAAAAGGCTAAAAGAAATGTTTCACGTTTGTTACACTCAAACAGTGTCTCCTCTCATATGCTGAACTGGTCGCATTGTGGATTTTGGTTAAAACATGATTTTGGACAATGTTCATGGAACTCAGCTTAAAACGTACTTGCAGACTTGAAAACCCTTGCCTATTGTAGAGCGCGCCTCCTACTTCCACTGCTGAACGAAAACCCATGATTTTGGACCCTGTTTTCATGCGAAAAGGCTAAAAGAAATGTTTCACGTTTGTTACACTCAAACAGTGTCTCCTCTCATATGCTGAACTGGTCGCATTGTGGATTTTGGTTAAAACATGATTTTGGACAATGTTCATGGAACTCAGTTTAAAACGTACTTGCAGACTTGAAAACCCTTGCCTATTGTAGAGCGCGCCTCCTACTTCCACTGCTGAACGAAAACCCATGATTTTGGACCCTGTTTTCATGCGAAAAGGCTAAAAGAAATGTTTCACGTTTGTTACACTCAAACAGTGTCTCCTCTCATATGCTGAACTGGTCGCATTGTGGATTTTGGTTAAAACATGATTTTGGACAATGTTCATGGAACTCAGCTTAAAACGTACTTGCAGACTTGAAAACCCTTGCCTATTGTAGAGCGCGCCTCCTACTTCCACTGCTGAACGAAAACCCATGATTTTGGACCCTGTTTTCATGCGAAAAGGCTAAAAGAAATGTTTCACGTTTGTTACACTCAAACAGTGTCTCCTCTCATATGCTGAACTGGTCGCATTGTGGATTTTGGTTAAAACATGATTTTGGACAATGTTCATGGAACTCAGTTTAAAACGTACTTGCAGACTTGAAAACCCTTGCCTATTGTAGAGCGCGCCTCCTACTTCCACTGCTGAACGAAAACCCATGATTTTGGACCCTGTTTTCATGCGAAAAGGCTAAAAGAAATGTTTCACGTTTGTTACACTCAAACAGTGTCTCCTCTCATATGCTGAACTGGTCGCATTGTGGATTTTGGTTAAAACATGATTTTGGACAATGTTCATGGAACTCAGCTTAAAACGTACTTGCAGACTTGAAAACCCTTGCCTATTGTAGAGCGCGCCTCCTACTTCCACTGCTGAACGAAAACCCATGATTTTGGACCCTGTTTTCATGCGAAAAGGCTAAAAGAAATGTTTCACGTTTGTTACACTCAAACAGTGTCTCCTCTCATATGCTGAACTGGTCGCATTGTGGATTTTGGTTAAAACATGATTTTGGACAATGTTCATGGAACTCAGTTTAAAACGTACTTGCAGACTTGAAAACCCTTGCCTATTGTAGAGCGCGCTCCTACTTCCACTGCTGAACGAAAACCCATGATTTTGGACCCTGTTTTCATGCGAAAAGGCTAAAAGAAATGTTTCACGTTTGTTACACTCAAACAGTGTCTCCTCTCATATGCTGAACTGGTCGCATTGTGGATTTTGGTTAAAACATGATTTTGGACAATGTTCATGGAACTCAGCTTAAAACGTACTTGCAGACTTGAAAACCCTTGCCTATTGTAGAGCGCGCCTCCTACTTCCACTGCTGAACGAAAACCCATGATTTTGGACCCTGTTTTCATGCGAAAAGGCTAAAAGAAATGTTTCACGTTTGTTACACTCAAACAGTGTCTCCTCTCATATGCTGAACTGGTCGCATTGTGGATTTTGGTTAAAACATGATTTTGGACAATGTTCATGGAACTCAGTTTAAAACGTACTTGCAGACTTGAAAACCCTTGCCTATTGTAGAGCGCGCCTCCTACTTCCACTGCTGAACGAAAACCCATGATTTTGGACCCTGTTTTCATGCGAAAAGGCTAAAAGAAATGTTTCACGTTTGTTACACTCAAACAGTGTCTCCTCTCATATGCTGAACTGGTCGCATTGTGGATTTTGGTTAAAACATGATTTTGGACAATGTTCATGGAACTCAGCTTAAAACGTACTTGCAGACTTGAAAACCCTTGCCTATTGTAGAGCGCGCCTCCTACTTCCACTGCTGAACGAAAACCCATGATTTTGGACCCTGTTTTCATGCGAAAAGGCTAAAAGAAATGTTTCACGTTTGTTACACTCAAACAGTGTCTCCTCTCATATGCTGAACTGGTCGCATTGTGGATTTTGGTTAAAACATGATTTTGGACAATGTTCATGGAACTCAGTTTAAAACGTACTTGCAGACTTGAAAACCCTTGCCTATTGTAGAGCGCGCCTCCTACTTCCACTGCTGAACGAAAACCCATGATTTTGGACCCTGTTTTCATGCGAAAAGGCTAAAAGAAATGTTTCACGTTTGTTACACTCAAACAGTGTCTCCTCTCATATGCTGAACTGGTCGCATTGTGGATTTTGGTTAAAACATGATTTTGGACAATGTTCATGGAACTCAGCTTAAAACGTACTTGCAGACTTGAAAACCCTTGCCTATTGTAGAGCGCGCCTCCTACTTCCACTGCTGAACGAAAACCCATGATTTTGGACCCTGTTTTCATGCGAAAAGGCTAAAAGAAATGTTTCACGTTTGTTACACTCAAACAGTGTCTCCTCTCATATGCTGAACTGGTCGCATTGTGGATTTTGGTTAAAACATGATTTTGGACAATGTTCATGGAACTCAGTTTAAAACGTACTTGCAGACTTGAAAACCCTTGCCTATTGTAGAGCGCGCCTCCTACTTCCACTGCTGAACGAAAACCCATGATTTTGGACCCTGTTTTCATGCGAAAAGGCTAAAAGAAATGTTTCACGTTTGTTACACTCAAACAGTGTCTCCTCTCATATGCTGAACTGGTCGCATTGTGGATTTTGGTTAAAACATGATTTTGGACAATGTTCATGGAACTCAGTTTAAAACGTACTTGCAGACTTGAAAACCTTGCCTATTGTAGAGCGCGCCTCCT
>NW_028162383.1:0-22456 GCF_964263955.1 Coregonus lavaretus | reverse complement strand
GGGAGAGAGATCGTAGAAAGCGAATGTCATTGTCACGACTTCGGCCGATGCTGCCTCTCCTCCTTGTTCGGGCAGGCTTCGGCGTTCGTCGTCACCAGCTTACTAACCACTGCCGCCCCAATCATCATCACAATTGTCTTGTCTTGTCAATCACACACACCTGGTTCCTATCCCCTAATTTGTCAGTGTATAAGTGTTCCCTCTACCCCATTGTCCTTGTGGGGGATTGTTAATTGTGAAAGTAGTGGAGCTCGGTGGAGCTACTCATAACATTGTGTTGCCAGGGTAGATTTCCCTCCTGTGCCTATGTATTATTGGATTCCGTTACAGTGTATTTGCCAGGGATGTTAGTTTGCCCTGTGCCTGTTTCGTTGATCGCTATTGGAGCGCATTTGTGTGTCAACGTAGGAATAAACTCTGTATTCGGTGATCACCCTCCTGCGCCTGACTCCTTCCACACACTCATCACAGTCATTCTAGTTATGTGAGAGATACAGGCGTGCTTCTCACACAGCCACCGTCACGCGTCGGCCACGCGTTTGGCTCCAACATATACTATGCCCACATACTCTAGTGTAGCTGTGGGGCTTACAAGTCTGAATTTCTTACAGCCTAATTTTCAAGACATCAATGTACAGCAACATTTTTAGGTGTCACTGCAGAACACCCTCCATATGCATATGAACACATACTCAGAGGTGGGGCTTACAAGACTCACATTTCATATACTCAGAGGTGGGGCTTACAAGACTCACATTTCATATACTCAGAGGTGGGGCTTACAAGACTCACATTTCATATACTCAGAGGTGGGGCTTACAAGACTCACATTTCATATACTCAGAGGTGGGGCTTACAAGACTCCCATTTCATATACTTTTCAAGACATCACTGTAGGACAAACATTTTATTTGATATCAGAATATACTTCAAATAAAATAAATCAATGTATGCTACAGCAGAACACATATTATAGTATATAGGCCTCCTGCCTATCTGATAATATGAAGCGCATATTCAGATTAACTTCACAGGACAGAAGAAGTTTGTAAAGTTTTCCAGAACCTTCCACAACACGGCCATTTCCTGGTGCGTCTTCTCCTCCCTATCTCTTGTTTTGCTCCTGGTGTCTGTGACACGTCTGGGTCCTTTAGCAATCCATGACCTCACATAGGGGACTGGGTTGAATTTGGTCAGGGGTGGGCCAACAAGGTTCAGAAAGAGTAGTCCTGATATGGTGGAGGTATGCAGAGAGGCGCGGGTTGAGGTGCAAATCAGATTCATTTGAGAAAATCCCTGCTGGCCTTCTGCACTGGAGATGGGGATGGTGCTGACCTCCATCAACATCTCTTTAAGTCCATCTGGAGATAGGGATGGTGCTGACCTCCATCAACATCTCTTTAAGTCCATCTGGAGATGGGGATGGTGCTGACCTCCATCAACATCTCTTTAAGTCCATCTGGAGATGGGGATGGTGCTGACCTCCATCAACATCTCTTTAAGTCCAACTGGAGATGGGGATGGTGCTGACCACCATCAACATCTCTTTAAGTCCATCTTTAAGTCCATCAACATCTCTTTAAGTCCATCTGGAGATGGGGATGGTGCTGACCACAATCAACATCTCTTTAAGTCCATCTTTAAGTCCATCAACATCTCTTTAAGTCCATCTGAAGATCCACGATGGCGTAGTAGTGCAGTTGTGTTTTTATCGTATGTCTGTAAATAGCCTGTAAATACCCTGTTTTTCTGTATTTTTCGTACATATTTCCCTATCAGACTTTTCATCCTTCTACAAAATATACTTTCCTGCAACCCGCCTCACTCAATGTGGAACGGATTCTATTATTGACTTACCTTTATCTAGAATCTAGAATCTCCAGTTGAAACTAGCTAGCCAGCTAACTAGCTACTTGCTATTAGCCACAGCTAGCGGTATTTCACCCAGAACATTGGATTTTTTTTCTGCGGGATTAATTTTAATCACTGGACATTAATCACCGGATATTCGGCCAGTCTGCACAGTGCGTTATCGACCCAGAACATATCAGTTTTTCCGCCGGAATCACTGAATCACTGGACCTTTAACTCCGGATTCATCGCTACCAGCTAGCTGCAACAAAATGGACGCTGTGGTCTGGCTAATCATCCTGAGCTAGGCCCATCTCCCGGCTATCTACCTCTCTGTCAACCGGACGGGACCACCTAGTGTTGACACGGAGCCCCGCCGATCCTACACGACTGGTCTGCCGACGAAATCGTCTGATGTGGTTACGACGTTAACCACGAAGATTCCATCCATCTGCTAGCCCCGGCCCGCTAGCACACGCTAGCCATGGCCTCTTACTCACTAGTACTTCACCACCGGACCTTATGATAACTCAGCTATACAGCTGATGTCTGCTGGACTGTTCCTTTTCACGGTACTACATCCTGTTTATGTTTAGTCTCAGCCCAAACATGGTTAGTTTATTGTTGTTTCGGTTATTTCTAATTGTACTATATCACTGTAGACCCCCCAGCCTAGCTAAACCTGCCTTAGATAGCTCCTTTGCCCCTCCCCCTATACACGCGGAGACCGACTCAATTGATGCCTCCAGCGATGCTATCTCTTTCATTGTTACCCAACGCTTAGGTTTACCTCCACTTTACTCATATCCTTCCATATCCTTGTCTGTACATAATGCCCTGAATCTTTTCTATAACACCCGGAAATCTGCCCCCTTTATTCTATGTACCCAACGCACTAGAAGACCAGTTCTTAAAGCCTTTAGCCGTATCCTTATTCTAGTCCTCCTCTGTTCCTCTGGTGATGTAGAGGCTAACCCAGGCCCTGCAGCCCTCAGTATCACTCCTACTCCCCAGGCGCTATCATTTGATGACTTCTGTAATCGCAAAAGTCTTGGTTTCTTGCACATAAATATCAGAAGTCTACTTTCTAAGTTTGAGTTATTCACTGCGTTAGCACAGTCTGCCAACCCTGATGTTCTAGCAGTGTCTGAATCCTGGCTCAGGAAGGCCACCAAAAATTCTGAAATTTCCATCCCCAACTATAACATTTTCCGTCTAGATAGAACTGCCAAAGGGGGTGGAGTTGCAATCTACTGTAGAGATAGCCTGCAGAGCTCTATCATACTATCCAGGTCTGTGCCCAAACAGTTTGAGCTTCTACTTCTAAAAATCCACCTTTCCAGAAATAAGTCTCTCACTGTTGCCGCTTGCTACAGACCCCCCTCAGCCCCCAGCTGTGCCCTGGACACCATATGTGAATTGATTGCCCCCCATTTATCCTCAGAGTTTGTACTGCTTGGTGACCTAAATTGGGATATGCTTAATACCCCAGCCATCCTACAATCCAAGCTAGATGCCCTCAACCTCACGCAAATTATCAACGAACCTACCAGGTACAACCCTAAATCCGTAAACATGGGTACCCTCATAGATATCATCCTGACTAACATACCCTCTAAATACACCTCAGCTGTCTTCAACCAGGATCTCAGCGATCACTGCCTTATTGCCTGCGTCCGTAACGGGTCCGCGGTCAAATGACCACCCCTCATCACTGTCAAACGCTCCCTAAAACACTTTAGCGAGCAGGCCTTCCTAATTGACCTGGCCCAGGTATCCTGGATGGATATAGATCTCATTCCGTCAGTAGAGGATGCCTGGTTGTTCCTTAAAAGTAATTTCCTCTCAATCTTAAATAAACATGCCCCATTCAAAAAATACAGAACTAAGAACCGATATAGCCCCTGGTTCTCCTCAGACTTGACTGCCCTTGACCAGCACAAAAACATCCTGTGGCGTACAGCATTAGCATCAAATAGCCCCCGCGATATGCAACTTTTCAGGGAAGTTAGGAACCAATATACACAAGCAGTCAGGAAAGCAAAGGCTAACTTTTTCAAACAGAAATTTGCATCCTGTAGCACTAACTCCAAAAAGTTTTGGGACACTGTAAAGTCCATGGAGAATAAGAGCACTTCCTCCCAGCTGCCCACTGCACTGAGGCTAGGAAACACTATCACCACCGATAAATCTACAATAATCGAGAATTTCAACAAGCATTTTGCTACAGCTGGCCATGCTTTCCATCTGGCTACCACTAACCCGGCCACCAACTCTGCACCCTCTGCTGCAACTTGCCCATGCCCCCCCCCCCGCTTCTCCTTCACACAAATTCAGACAGCTGATGTTTTGAAAGCGCTGCAAAATCTGGACCCCTACAAATCAGCAGGGCTAGACAATCTGGACCCTTTCTTTCTAAAACTAGCCGCCGAAATTGTCGCAACCCCTATTACTAGTCTGTTCAACCTCTCTTTCATAACGTCTGAGATCCCCAGAGATTGGAAAGCTGCCGCGGTCATCCCCCTCTTCAAAGGGGGTGACACTCTAGATCCAAACTGCTACAGACCTATATCCATCCTGCCCTGCCTTTCGAAAGTATTTGAAAGCCAAGTTAACAAACAGATCACCGACCATTTCGAATACCACCGTACCTTCTCCGCTATGCAATCCGGTTTCCGAGCTGGTCACGGGTGCACTTTAGCCACGCTCAAGGTCCTAAACGATATTATAACCGCGATTGATAATAGACAGTACTGTGCAGCCGTCTTCATCGACCTGGCCAAGGCTTTCGACTCTGTCAACCACCGCATTCTTATTGGCAGACTAAATAGCCTTGGTTTCTCAAATGACTGCCTCGCCTGGTTCACCAACTACTTCTCAGATAGAGTTCAGTGTGTCAAATCGGAGGGCCTGTTGTCTGGACCTATGGCAGTCTCTATGGGGGTGCCACAGGGTTCAATTCTTGGGCCGACACTTTTCTCCGTGTATATCAATGATGTCGCTCTTGCTGCTGGTGACTCTCAGATCCACCTCTACGCAGACGACACCATTTTGTATACATCTGGCCCTTCATTGGACACTGTGTTAACAAACCTCCAAACGAGCTTCAATGCCATACAACAATCCTTCAGTAGCCTCCAACTGCTCTTAAACACTAGTAAAACTAAATGCATGCTTTTCAATCGAACGCTGCTGGCACCCGCCCACCCGACTAGAATCACCACTCTCGACGGGTCTGACCTAGAGTATGTGGACAACTACAAATACCTAGGTGTCTGGTTAGACTGTAAACTCAACTTCCAGACTCACATAAAGAATCTCCAATCCAAAGTTAAATCTAGAATCGGCTTCCTATTTCGCAACAAAGCCTCCTTCACTCATGCTGCCAAACATGCCCTCGTAAAACTGACTATCCTACTGATCCTTGACTTCGGCGATGTCATTTACAAAATAGCCTCCAACACTCTACTCAGCAAATTGGATGTAGTCTATCACAGTGCCATCCGTTTTGTCTCCAAAGCCCCATACACTACCCACCACTGTGACCTGTACGCTCTTGTTGGCTGGTCCTCACTACATGTTCGTCGTCAAACCCACTGGCTCCAGGCCATCTATAAATCACTGCTAGGCAGATCCCCGCCTTATCTTAGCTCATTGGTCACCATAGCAGCACCCACCCGTAGTCTGCGCTCCAGCAGGTATATCTCACTGGTCATTCCCAAAGCCAACACCTCCTTTGGCCGCCATTCCTTCCAGTTCTCTGCTGCCAATGACTGGAACGAATTGCAAAAATCTCTGAAGCTGGAGACTCTTATCTCCCTCAATAACTTTAAGCATCAGTTGTCAGAGCACCTTACCGATCACTGCACCTGTACACAGCCCATCTGAAATTAGCCCACCCAACTACCTCATCCCCATATTGTTATTTATTTTGCTCTTTTGCACCCCAGTATCTCTATTTGCACATAATCTCTTGCACATCTAGCATTCCAGTGTTAATAATATTGTAATTATTCTGCACTATAGCCTATTTATTGCCTTACCTCCATAACTTGCTACATTTGCACACACTGTATATATATTTTCTGTTGTATTTTTGACTTTATGTTTTTTACCCCATATGTAACTCTGTGTTGTTTTTATTGCACTACTTTGCTTTATCTTGGCCAGGTCGCAGTTGTAAATGAGAACCTGTTCTCAACTGGCTTACCTGGTTAAATAAAGGTGAAATAAAAAATAAATAAAAGAAATCTGGAGATGGGGATGGTGCTGACCTCCATCAACATCTCTTTAAGTCCATCTGGAGATGGGGATGGGGCTGACCACCATCAACATCTCTTTAAGTCCATCTGCAGATGGGGATGGTGCTGACCTCCATCAACATCTCTTTAAGTCCATCTGGAAAGTCTCCTTTATCATTACCATCAGTGTCCCTGTACTGCCTGTAGGCCCGTATGACCGTACGTGGACTGCCAATGCCAAACCTCTGGCAGAGAGATTCTATCTCTGTTTCTCCATACAGTGCTCCTGCATCCTCTGGCCAGTATTGAGCATAAAGCACCTTCAGCTCCTCTATGAACTGGCTGTATCCTGTATTGTCCACTGGTGACTGCCCTGTGTGCAGTAATAACACCATCACTTCCCTGGTGACTGCCCTGTGTGCAGTAATAACACCCTCACTTCCCTGGTGACTGCCCTGTGGGCAGTAATAACACCATCACTTCCCTGGTGACTGCCCTGTGTGCAGTAATAACACCATCACTTCCCTGGTGACTGCCCTGTGTGCAGTAATAACACCATCACGTCCCTGGTGACTGCCCTGTGTGCAGTAATAATTGTGTAGTCTCTCTTTTGGAGCTCGAGTGACAATTCAGATAGTTGTTGAAGTGCATGACACATAAGACCTAGATTGTTAACAAACGCATGTGAGGATATCCCCATGGCAAGGCTACTATAGCTGTGATGGTCACGCCGTCGCGGGAGGCATCCTCAGCTGCTGTGGTGAAGTTGTAGTGTCGAGTCAATGTTGCTAATTATTGCTCTGAAACAAAGGAGTCCGCTTATACTGAGCTTTGATCATAAGTTTTATTTATATCACAAGATTTCAGCATAAGTTTACAGATGTATATAGCATCCGGAGAACAGAGTCCCAAAAGAATAAGTCTGTTCTGATCTTCTTTGTTCAAACCCAGTACTTATAATCTTTCCCAAAATATGGGGGGTTCCCCATACTGACCAATCCCCTGTCTACAACACACAGACTCCCTCTGTTCTATGGGGTGTCCCTCTAAAACGGCTCCCTCTGAAACTGAATAAACATCCTCTCAGGTTCCACTTGAAAACATTAGCAGAGTCATAATTCATCATACACTACAAAGTGCTTGTGAAGAGCCGGGTAATTTCTCCTTTTTTGGGCCATTGTTTGGGCATGTTCAAAACCCTTTTTTCTGAGGGCTCTTTGTTGCTTTTTTACGTCGGAGGCAGAACATGTTACTGTACATTCCACCCACTCCTTTGCTAGTTTCAACCCTCCAGTCTTTTCCGGGCCCAAGCTCCCTACCTTTTTGCATGTTGTACAGCCCAGCTTTGAATTTTTCATAAATTTGCTTGGTCTTGAACTGAGCCTCTGTCCAAATTGCACCTGCTCCGGGCACTGCCCATCACCTGTAAGGAGACCTAGACCAGTTTAAATGTGTCTCACCTGTAAGGAGACCTAGACCAGTTTAAATGTGTCCAACCTGTAAGGAGACCTAGACCAGTTTAAATGTGTCTCACCTGTAAGGAGACCTAGACCAGTATAAATGTGTCTCACCTGTAAGGAGACCTAGACCAGTTTAAATGTGGACAAATGAGCCCCAGAGTGTGAACATGAATGCTAGTGTGATGATGATGCTGTCAGTACAGCATAGTGTGGTGAGTTTCAGAGTTGGTCATTAGTCCTCATAGGGGATGGTTTCATTCTATGGAGTAGCAGTGGTCTTCATGACATTGTGCTTGTTTTAGATCAAATCCATTGCGGTGAACTGCACAGACTCACTAATCTACAAATCCACTTGGATCTCAAATATTGACTCACTAAGTGGTGCAGATCAGTGATTCTGCGCCTCTCCTTGATCAGACTGATCCCCTCCAACACACTGATGACGGTTTGTCACTATAGAGCTGAGTCAAGCCAAGCAGGGCCAAACTGGGCTGGCTAACACTACAGAGCTGAGTCAAGCAGGGCCAAACTGGGCTGGCTAACACTACAGAGCTGAGTCAAGCCAAGCAGGGCCAAACTGGGCTGGCTAACACTACAGAGCTGAGTCAAGCAGGGCCAAACTGGGCTGGCTAACACTACAGAGCTGAGTCAAGCAGGGCCAAACTGGGCTGGCTAACACTACAGAGCTGAGTCAAGCCAAGTTCTGGAACCATCCTTGAAAGGACAATGTGTAAAGAAAATATCCCAGCCAGTCCAGTCCAGTTGTGGTCAGCTCTGTTGTGTGAGTCTTGTTTCTCCATACCTCTAAATGCCATCTTTCTAGATGGTGCCATTTTCAAATAAAATAAAATAAAATGTAATTACATTTGTCACATGCGCCGAATACAACAGGTGTAGACCTTACCGTGAAATGCTTACTTACAAACCAACAATGCTGTTCAAGAAATAGAGTTAAGAAAATATTTACAAAATAAACTAAATTTAAAAAACTAATCAAATCAAAAAGTAACACAATAAAATGACATAACAATAATGAGGCTATATACAGGGGGTCATTCTTGAGGTGGAGTAGCTCTGCCAGTCAATGTGTGGGGGTACAGGTTAGTTGAGGTCATTTGTAAAGTGACTATGCATAGATAAACAGCAAGTAGCAGCAGGGGGGGGGGATCAATGTAGATAGTCCGGGTGGCCATTTCATTAATTCTTCCCCCATTCGTTTGGGATTGAGGTGTTCCACAGGCAGTAAATCTATTGTAGAATAGATGGAACCTGGATCCATTTCATTCTATTAACATGGCTTGTGTGTGTTATAGCAGTAATGGGGTTAAACTGATATTAAAATGACAACTCCATAGGTGGGTATCAGGTCAGGGGAGTTCATCTCTGCTCCCAGCATCCCTGGGACAGTACTGATCAACATAGCTGACCTGATGCAGAGGTGGACCAGTGATGTTTTCCTCTCAGTGTTGAGACTTGTCCTTCCATTTGATACACTGTTAACTCATAAGATCATACACGATGTTACAGGCTTATTGCATGTGGAAACAGACCTGCATTCAATTACTATTTAAAATCATGTTAAATACTTAATAAGCAGTGCTTGATTGAGTTTGCCTGTTGTAATGGAACCAATAGAAAAGTCCTAAAAGTATAAGCTAACCCCGCCCACCTGGAAGATTAAAGGAAATGCTCAAAGTATTTGTAATATTTCAAATAGTATTTGAATCCAGGGTCGTATTCATTAGGGAACACTGTAGCAAAACATTTTGCAACAGAAAACGTAAACAAACGTTTATTTTCAGTTAGTCCCTCCCTGTTTCATTTAATTTTCTTCAGTTTGGTGCCTAGTGAATAAGACTCAGGTCTCTATGGAAACATCAATGTAAATTCACCTTAGGTTTTTACTCCTCACTTTCCCTTTCAGGTCTATAGGGCTTTGCTGCCCCCTGCTGGAGACTGGAGCACAAGGCAGTCCCTGGCTTTCTTTGGGCAGCTGGAGGATGAGGCCCTCCTCACCTGTTGTGACGGGTCCAACAAATATCCCCTGGTGAAGGCAGGGTCCTATCTCATCCAACGCTTCAATGACTCTTATGGGAGGCAGTGAGCATTTCCCATGTTAAGCTATGGAATTAATTGTACAGCATTGGATTGATGTTGGCATGGGGTAGAGGGAGTTTACATATACCAGTCATTTCCTTTTAAATCCATGAAGGGAAGAGGACAAGTTCACACTTAGAAAGGAGATAATAGTTCCACACCTCATGTGTCCTGATAACTACAGGAATGGAACCATATTGAGGTTGGCTGCTTTCTATACGGTTTGATGGGAGAGAGAGAGAGAGAGACAGAGAGAGGCAGAGAGAGAGAGAGAGAGAGAGAGAGAGAGAGGCAGAAAGAGAGAGGCAGAGAGAGAGAGAGAGAGAGAGAGAGAGAGAGAGAGAGAGAGAGAGAGAGAGAGAGAGAGAGAGAGAGAGAGAGAGAGAGAGAGAGGACATCAGGTAAAGTTCTGGAGATGAGGGAATATGTGTGCAGAAAGAAACCCTCCAGTATGGTTAACCCCAGTTAGGCCCAGTATGGACTATCAATACAAGTGACCATTTAGAATGTGACACAGTTCAATGGGTCTTAACAGAACTGGGGGATGTCAGCCATGAAGTTGTCTAAACACAACTGGAATATAATTTGTTTGTGATTCATTGTTAATGGATTTTCCATTAGGAACACAGGGGGAAAACCTAACACAACAACACACATAACACACAACCAATAAAAACAAAGGGGGAAGAAACCACTAAAGTCATTACCATATTGTCATTTTCTAACGACAGGGAGAAAACATGTAAAATCTAGAAGACTACTTTAGATCTGGTCAGAAGAAGCCTAGTGCACTACGTAGGGAACAGGGAGAGATTTGGGACAGAGACAGTAACTCCTGTATGGAAATCTTCATTCTAATGACAGTGAGCAAATCTCCAATCTCCACCCTATTCCCTATGTAGTGCACTACTTTTGATCTGGTCAGAAGTAGCCTAGTGCACTACGTAGGGAACAGGGAGTCATTTGGGCCAGAGTCAGTAACTCCCCTGGGTATGAACAGCTTCAACACAATCCATTTACAAGTTAAAGACACACCTTGGAATAAATAGCAAAGGAAAACTACTACTAGATGTATTTTTTATTTCCCATCACCATGAATCATATTTAATAACTGAACAGTAGCAGACCTAACTTCATCTGTTCCTGACTCTGGGTAGTGGATTAAAAAGACCATCAATCTCCAATGATATTAAAGTACAATTCTGAACATTACTGATATACTGAGTGGTAAGTCAAGATATGTGCTGGGTTTTTATTGTTTGGTTAATAGCACCACCTGCTGGACAGGTTTAATATTGCTTGACTGAGCAGTATGGGAGAATAAAAGATGCCAAACTTAGGGCCGGTTTCCCGGACATCTCCATTGAACATGCTTTTTAGTCTAGGACTAGGCTTCATCTGTGTCCGGGAAACCGGCCCATATAGTTCAATTAGCAAGTAAGTAACACTACCTGTTCCATGATACTGAGGAAAATGACATTGAGTCAGAGAACCAATTGAGAAAACATTTCAATGGTTCTGAATGACAACCAACATACATTAACAGCAAACATCATGATTAATGTAAATGTATAAGATTAAAACGTTGCACTTACAAATAATATGAATGCATTGAATTGTAATTCATAACATCTTCTGAAGATCAAATCAATCAAATCATTGTACATAAAAACAGAGCAGAATGAATCATCACATCTGGGGACCATCACCACCAGCATGACTAGTATCTATGTGGACCCTACTACAGTTTAACCAGCTCAGCTATAGACTACACCAGCATGACTAGTATCTATGTGGACCCTACTACAGTTTAACCAGCTCAGCTATAGACTACACCAGCATGACTAGTATCTATGTGGACCCTACTACAGTTTAACCAGCTCAGCTATAGACTACACCAGCATGACTAGTATCTATGTGGACCCTACTACAGTTTAACCAGCTCAGCTATAGACTACACCAGCATGACTAGTATCTATGTGGACCCTACTACCGTTTAACCAGCTCAGCTATAGACTACACCAGCATGACTAGTATCTATGTGGAACCTACTACAGTTTAACCAGCTCAGCTATAGACTACACCAGCATGACTAGTATCTATGTGGACCCTACTACAGTTTAACCAGCTCAGCTATAGACTACACCAGCATGACTAGTATCAATGTGGACCCTACTACAGTTTAACCAGCTCAGCTATAGACTACACCAGCATGACTAGTATCTATGTGGACCCTACTACAGTTTAACCAGCTCAGCAGTACCATTATAGAGCCAAAACCCAGGATAGAGGTGCTGAGTGAATGTGGTCTGGACTCTGTGGAGGAGGGTCATTGTGTCAGAGACATTGTGGAAGGACAGAGTACCTGCCTTGTGATCCAGGTACACTCCTACTCTGGAGGACTGAGGGCCTGATACTTTAGTCCCAACATTATTGTGTATGAACCAATAACCACCACTAGAGCAGACTAAACTCCAGGACTTGTCATTGAGTCCAAATATATTACCTGTCTCTGTTCTGCTGATGTCTTTATATGAGACTGCTGTAATAACAAACCCCCCACTCCACTCCACCTCCCAGTAACAGCGTCCAGACAGACCCTCTCTACACAGAACCTGACAGTATTTGGTGAATCTGTCTGGATGAACAGGATATGGTTGGACTTGGCCTGTATTGGTCACCTTTCTGTTCCCTTTAGACAGAGAAAGGCGTTTGTGTGCTGTGTTTGGGTCCAGTGTGAGCTGACAGGAATCTGGGAGAAGAGCAGAGCAGAGACCAATGAGGGGAGTTAGAACAATAAGTGAAGTCAGATACTGTATCTACCCTGTCTTTGATTAGAGCACAGCAGAGATCAAATCAGAGAAATATGAGGAGTCAGATAGATACCCAGTCTTTGATTAGATCTACTATTGCTATACATTTCTAGAGGGATTGTTAGGAGTGTCAGTAAAAAGAGACTGTTAGTTACTTCAGAATAAAGAGACTCACATTGTAAGAACTGTTCTCTGGTCTTGGGCTCTGGAGGCAGTACAAAATCCACTATATTCACTACAGACACACAAACACATTCACAGAGAGAGGTAATGTTATCATCACACCATATTCCACATGTATATGACTAGTAGGGAACTTTCAATGGTCTAAAGTTGATGTTCTTATTATTTTCAACACACCTGTAGTGGAGATCTTGGTCCATTCTCCTTTAAGGACGTCTTCTAGTTTCTCTCTCAGTTCAGACACAGTCTTACTCACATCTCCAAAGTACTGAAGAGGACGGACAACGATGCTGGGTAAGTCTGAAGATACACTGGTACCGGAGAGAGACTGATAACTCTGGAGAGAGAGAGAGAGGGAGAGAGAGCAGAACCAAATGATTGAGAGTTTTAATTTCATATCACATGTATCAAGGCAGTTGAGTTACCTGGAGGAAATGGATGTGATCCTCTGTGTGTGAGAGCTGCTCCAGCTCAGTGCTTCTCTTCCTCAGCTCAGCTATCTCCTGCTCCAGTTGCTCCAGGAGTCCTTCAGCTTGACTCACTTGAGCCTTCTCTTGGGCTCTGATCAGCTCCTTCACCTCAGAGCGCCTTCTCTCAATGGAGCGGATCAGCTCAGTAAAGATCTTATCACTGTCCTCCACTGCTGCCTGTGCAGAGCGCTGTTAAGAGAGAGAGAGAGAGAGAGAGAGAGAGAAAGAGAGAGAGAGACTGACTTGTCTTACTTTAATGAGCCATCCTCATTACACTAACACCCCCACCCCTAAAAGCACATTGCGTGACACCACAACCTCCACACAATCACATTATCCAGGACCCAACACCACAGTACAATACACCAACCAGCACCACATTCCAACCGTCCATCCAACCCCTCCTCTCCGGCCGTACAGACATCCCCCCTGAGCCCCCATACCTCCTGAAACATCTCCACACTGTTGATCATTTTGTACAACTCAAACTCAACCCTAAGGCGTCAACAGTAATGGCATTACCCTGGCAACACAGAAAAAACATGATGAACAGTCTGTCATTGCAGAAAACGGACACCCCTCCCCAACTCCCAGGTCAACCGGAGCCAACCAGCTATTGGTGTCCAGGGCTCCATGTAATACCCTCCACTGGACGACCCCTGACCTTTCCAGCACTGGGAGCTTATAGAGCCCCTCCACCTATACCCTGCCATGCTCTCAGCCCCCACAACCCCCTGCCACTGATGCCCCTTCACTCCCACTAAGCTCAGAGTGTTAAAAGTCAGTAAGTCCTCCGGACTCTCCTGCCAGTCCCCAGTCTCTGCTGTCACTTGCAGTGGTGGAAACGGTGGTGGCCCCTCCTCAGGCTGCTCCAGCCCTCAGTACTACAGCATAGAAATCAGAGACCCCTGCTGTATTGAGTCTCTCCTGCCGCATGATGAAGAGCTGCTGATCCAGCCCCAAACCACCAGCCTTCCTCAACAGAGCACATGCTGGTTCCCTCCAGCCCACCTCCGTACGGTACAGTAGCCTCTGTGCTGCTGAGTCAGAACGCTGCCACCATGACCAGAAAAAATTCACTAACTTGCGCTGCCGGTCCACAAGCAGACCACCGGGGGGCGTTGAGAATGGCCAATTTAAGCCATAGAGAGGATGCCACCAAGTTGTTGATGATCAGCACCGTCCCTCTGTATGCCACTTGGGAGATGAGCCACCTCCACTTCGTCAGCCTCGACACCACCGCTTGTGACACTCCTTCCCAGTTCTTCCTATCCCAACCCTCCGAGCCCAGATACACCCCAAGCATCTTGAGCCACTCACAGCCCCACTGCAACCCCCCTGGAAGCTGCGGAGGTGCCCTGTCCCTCCATGCCCCACATAACAGAGCCTCACTCTTGCCCCAGTTTACCTAAGCAGAAGACGCCCCCTCGTACACCCTCAAACTATTCTCCAGGGCCTGTAGGTTCTGCTCACCCCTAACCAACACAGACGTCATCAGCGTATGCTGCCACTGCTATGCCTGTCCCCAACCCTATGCCTGGCTCCCACACTCCCTGTAGCCTCCTGCATAGCAGGCCCAGAAAGGGCTCAATAACAAGAGTGTATAGCTTCCCTGACAGAGGGCATCCCTGGTGAATGCCCCTCCCTACCCAGACTGGCCTACTGAGCCCTCCCCACACCTTGACCATACATGAAGCCCCAGCATACGACCGCGACATTACGTGGTCCTCTGTAGCTCAGCTGGTAGAGCACGGCGCTTGTAACGCCAGGGTAGTGGGTTCGATCCCCGGGACCACCCATACACAAAAATGTATGCACGCATGACTGTAAGTCGCTTTGGATAAAAGCGTCTGCTAAATGGCATATTATTTATATTTATTTATTTAACATTTGAACACAGGCCACAAAATTCTCCCCACAACCAAAACAACACATTGAACAGATATTCATGGTCCACCCTATCAAAGGCTTTCTCCTGATTATGAACAGATTGTCTGTGTTTGAGCGTCCTGGTACACAGTACGTTTGGTCCTTGTGTACAATAGAGTCCAGGTGGGACTTCAGTCTGTTAACGAGGACCTTGGTAAAGACCTTATAGTCCAAACAGAGCAATGCCACAGGCCTCCAGATTTTTATGTCGCTCAAATCCCTATTTTGGGCAGGAGAGTCAAAGCCTCCCGTCTACAGCTTAGCGACAGCTCCCCCACCCCGACGCACTCACGCAACACACGTTCTGTCCAATAATTCCCCAGAACTTTTTATAAAAATCCACAGGCAGACCGTCTGAGAGACAGCAGCTGAGAGTTTGTGAAAGGCCAGGGAAATGTCTATTTGATTTCTCTGTGACAGAGAGAGTTTGGAAAGGTCTGTGAGCAGAACCTGAGAACACCCAGGATAATAATAATAATAATAATATGCCATTTAGCAGACGCTTTTATCCAAAGCGACTTACAGTCATGTGCATACATTTTTACATATGGGTGGTCCCGGGGATCGAACCCACTACCCTGGCATTACAAGGGCCATGCTCTACAGAGGATCACAGAGTTCTGCCCTCTATAAATCAGAGTACAACTCCACAGCCGCAGCCTCATCTCCTCACAACAGAAGTTACCCACCCATCAGGCTCCCTCATCTCCCCCACAACAGAAGTTACCCACCCATCAGGCTCCCTCATCTCCCCCACAACAGAAGTTACCCACCCATCAGGCTCCCTCATCTCCCCACAACAGAAGTTACCCACCCATCAGGCTCCCTCATCTCCCCACAACAGAAGTTACCCACCCATCAGGCTCCCTCATCTCCCCACAACAGAAGTTACCCACCCATCAGGCTCCCTCATCTCCCCACAACAGAAGTTACCCACCCATCAGGCTCCCTCATCTCCCCACAACAGAAGTTACCCACCCATCAGGCTCCCTCATCTCCCCACAACAGAAGTTACCCACCCATCAGACAAACGTAAAACAAGGGATTTTCTTGGTTTCCCCACTCTGTTTTTCCAACCCCTCTGGTGAAACAGAGAACTGAGCCCTGTACTATAATATAATATAATATGCCATTTTGCAGACGCTTTTATCCAAAGCGACTTACAGTCATGCGTGCATATATATATATATATATATATATATAATATATATATATATATATATCTTTTTTGTGTATGGGTGGTCCCGGGGATCGAACCCACTACCCTGGCGTTACAAGCGCTGTGCTCTACCAGCTGAGCTACAAAGGACCAGGTGCAGACACATTTATGAAAGCAAAGACAAGGTCATTATTTGGGCTCTAAACACTAACAACCGACCCTTACACACCTCTTTTGCTACCCCTGCACTAAGATTTCTGCCATGGCATTTAAATGTTTTTGTTTGACATATTCCCCCAGTCTCTGCCGCCGTTCATGTTAAGGAAGTCTAACCGTGAAATCTCCATAAGAGGTGGGAGGGAAATCACCACAATCAGAAACCAGTAGAGAAGCCCATAAAGCCGCCATGCCAGAAAAAAACATCCATTTAAGCAGATTCTGAAGACATGCCCTTAAGAACCCATGACCCATTTTCTCAGCCTATACCGCTTCCTGGGTGAGAGGACACTAAACCCCTCATTCTTCATCACGTGTTGTACTGACCTTACAAACCTTCCAGGATCAATCAAATAAGACTCCAGCAGAACCTTATTTTTCCCCTTTAGTCTCCATCAGGAACCTAGAAAGTTCTCTCACCGTATATACTGGGCCCTCAGCCTGACCGTCTGTCAGCTCTGGATCCAATGAGCCGTCTGAAAACGAGACGCCTTGTCCTCCGCTCCCGCGGACTCACCTCCCCCCTCTTCCTCCTCCTCCATTGGCACGGTACCGTCCTCCTCCTCCCCAGTCTCTGCCCCCCTGCACTTCCCCCCTGATCAGAGCCTCTTCCCCAATGACAGGCAATATTTCCTGGGATGAGCCCACCAAGCCTTCGCCCACCGGAGTCTCTGTTACTACAGAAACCTGCCTCAGCTCATGTAGCCCAGCTGCAACCCTCCCCACCACCGCTTTCTCCACGGCCTGCGCACCACCACTTGGCCATGCACTACTACCGTGTAGCTCAGTTGGTAGAGCATGGGGCTTGCAACGCCAGGGTTGTGGGTTCGTTTCCCATGGGGGGACAGTATGAAAATGTATGCACTCACTAACTGTAAGTCGCTCTGGATAAGAGCATCTGCTAAATGACTAAAATGTAAAAAATGTATTCTCCTCCCTCCTGGTACGCCTGCCATTTATTTTGCAATTCTGAGTAATCACTACTTTAGTAAGGATTAGTAAGGAAAAACACTTTATTCAGTACTACTGCAGTTGCTTAATAATTCCAATAGATGGCAGCATAAGACCATGAATGACATTTCAGAAGATTAGTTTAGTTCTCTCCCTGGATACACCACCACTCCCCCTCACAGGAAAACTCCTGCCTGAGCTTTTTACTGTCCCTTTCCACACTGCTAACGCAAGAGGAAGGACTGAAAACACATTACTGTGAAGTAATATAATGATGAGTCATGTTTATTATTACCTGTTTTTATGGTCATGTTTTGAAATTATACTTCATTACTATAATGATTATCAATACGACTGAACATTAATTCAGTCAACTCTGGTCGACAAAAACGTATTTTCCTACTACATTAATTGTCAAATTCATCAACCAGCATCGAGCACTCTGCCTTCTCAGGCAAGCGAGGGGCATGTTGAGGTAAATATGCTAACCGCAACGGTTGCATTATGTAATTTATTGGTGGGCTGGAAGATGCAGTGTTTTTTCTTTTCTATTCAGAGGCTATTTACTCCCAATAAGAGAAAATTTTATATAGAAGGTTTTTATAATGCATGTTTACTAGGGTTGAGGTTAGCGCATCTGAGTAGGGATTATTTGGGTTCAATACCTGTCCTACCTATCAATCATATTGCTGCTTGTAGCCTATAACTGATGATCCCCACACTAGAAACACCGAAAACTATCTGTGCTAGCAAACCCTGTGTTCCACCCCTCCCCTGTGTAACCTTGAAGTTTGTTAAGAAACAAACACTTGTCTACGAAAAGAGACAACATGTTTAACTGATTCCACTTGGCACCCAGCCGAGAGCCCACGAAAACCACTTGCAAATTTACCAAAACTAACCAACTACTTGCGGTCTGTTCGTAAGCAATAAACGGAGGCAGATTAGCCACCACAACTCTTATCGAAAGAGGCGACATCTGCACCAACACACCCCTCACAAAAATCCCACTCGCAACAAGACATTAACACAACCACCGCCTTGTTCATTCTGGAAGCAGATGTTCCGCTCCAACCTGTTCGCCGACCATGAGCAAAACTTCCTCCACACCTTTCTCCGGAACGCACCCGAAGCGACAGCGTTTCTTCTCCACTCGGTTGAGGCCATCACGCCGCCCTAACAAACTACCCCTACTCCCCCCTCAACTCTAAACGATAAACAGTGGAAACCAATAAACAAACCCTCCACCATCAGAAAATACATTCAGAAAATACGCAAGAACCAAAAGAAAAAATAATAGTAGCCCTCCTCACGAACCACAAAACTCTCACGCAACCAACTTCTTCTTCTATGATATAATGGCGGTCCACAAACCAACGTTAAAGGTGCATGCCGCCACCTACTGTGCTGGAGTGTGTGGTCAATCACGGTTTCCAACATTTCTAAATCCTCCTACCTAACTCAGTACTTCTGGGAAAATAAAGAAGAGCCCTACTAACTTCTAATAGACCCTCCCCCATCCCCAAAATCCCTTCCAAACCCCCCAACCCCGTCCAACTTCAATGACCCTACACTTCAATCTTTCCCTCTCTTCAACATACTTACAACAATATAACAACACATGCTCCACCGTTTCATCGACCGTACCCCCCAGACACAAACCATTCACATGCTTGCCAACCAGATGTAATGACGAGATCAATGTACAATGTCCTAAGCGCAATCTAGTAAACACCACATCTTCCTTCCTAATCTGACTTTTGAATCTTGGTCCATCGACCTTTCTGTAAAACTGTCAACTATTCATATAAATGCCGGCCCTTGTGCTCAGAGTACCATCTCTTCTGCCACACATCTATCAAAATGGCTCTGATCTTACATTTGGCCTCACCTCTACCCAGTGGAACATTAATATCAATTATATCTCTTTTCAAAGCTCTTTTAGCTAACTGGTCTACAATTTCATTCCCTTCCACACCCGAATGTGCTGGGACCCAGCAGAATGTCACTACTACACCCATTCTCTCAATTCTCCATAATAACATGAATACCTCCAATAGCAGGTCACTCCTATTAGATTTACCAGATGATAAACTATTCAATACAGACAGAGAATCTGACCATACTATAATTCTAACAGGTTGTACGTCCTCCACCCACTGGAGGGCAACTATTATCACCAACAGTTCAACTGAGTATACTGACAGTTCATCTGTTAGTCTTCTACATATCTGCACATCAAATTCAGGAACGTAAACGCCTGCTCCTGTGAGCCCACTATCTGGGTCCTTGGATCCATCTGTGAAAAGCATTAAAAAAGCATAACAACTTTTACCAATGTAATTGTCAACCAGTTTCACTATATCACTGACTTCTGACCAATCTTTCCTTTTCTCTGCCAAGGTTAGATCAACAACAGGGTCTGGGAGTAACCATGGAGGAACATCCCCTATCACCACAGAAGGGCCAACCTCCAACTCCCTCAAACCACTCTCATCAGCAAGCTTTCCAACTGTCCAACCAAAACCACTGCCTTGTTTACATTTTACATTTACATTTTAGGTTGCCTTGTCTACTAGTATATTCCCAACAGTCATCTAGAACAGTAGCAGTGGGATGCTCAACCTCACAGCCTTTCAACCCAATAAGATAATGACCATTTTTTACGCTGTATATCCAAAGGCATCTCTCCTGCCTCCACCAGTAAGGCACATACAGATGTTGATTTAAATGCACCAATACATATCCTTAAAGCTATATACTGGATTCTGTCCAGCTGCTGAAGCCAAGTTTTGCCTTGTTCGATAAACTATACACCCGTAATCAATTGTCGTCCTGATCAGAGCTCTATAAATATCCATCACCGATTGGTTATGAATGGGGTGCTGACAGACAGAGACCCATACAACCAACTACTGCAAAAGTGATGGAATGAGAGAGGCAGAGACACTGTACATTGCCATAATGTAACGTTTCTTCTTCTTTGGAGTTTAACGGCGGTTGGCATCCAATATGTTGCATTACCGCCCCAACTGGACTATAATATAAATCCATTATACTTTGTGACACAAAATGGGAAAAGGGGAAATTATAATAATAATAAAAAAACACCCTTCCAACTAACCCTACACTCATTAAATACCCACTACCCCATTCCACTACTTTGACCCTATCTGCTCCTGCACCATGCCAACGGCCTGGGAGGACAGGAAACCACAACTCAACACACCCTGTAACTCTTCTGAAGTCTAATCTTGTATGCCCAAATACTTCTCTGCAGCTGCCACCACAACATCTATTTTCTGTGATTTACATTGAATTTCATTCAATTTCTGCTGTACAGTTGATAACCATTGCTATGAACGGCAAGAAGCTAACTTTCCTAAATCATATATCACTCGTTGGCCTATCCCTCTGTGCTGGCACAGATCTACTACTCACAGGGATCCTCTCAGGATCTCTCACCCTTGACCCATCCTCCTCTACTTCCTTCACTGCCTCAGCATACGACACCTTCTGCACTACTCTGACTCTAGCCACCTCAACCTGCCTCTCTCGCACCGGACACTTCAGATCCCCAGCAACATGGGCATCCCAACAGTTGACACACACAACTTTATCCACCGAAACTACACAATCCTCTATCCCATGCCCTCCTGCACACTTCCCACATCTTGGAATCTCCCTCCTACAAACTGCTGCAACATGACCATAAACGTTGCACCTGAATCAGCACAGTGGATTCGGCACAAAAGCTCTAACAGGATAACTGATATATCCTACCATGACTTTCTCTGTTAAAGACTCATAACTCAAAAGGACTGACTCCTCTGTTTCACCACGCTCACCACCGGGTCTGTGTTGCACCAAACGGCGGGAATCACAAACACCAGCAGTCTTCAACCTTAATTGCTCCACTTCTACACTTAACGCTACCCCAGAAATCACTCCTTTCAATGGTGCCCTGTTCCTAAGAGCAAAGCAAGAAACAGATCTTGACCCAAGTTGCGTGACACTCCCTCTGGTCAGAAGAAACAAAAACAAATATCACAAGTCCACTACAGGTTACCTTCACTGATTCAACTGCACCCAACTCCTTTCCCACCCACCCTGAAACCACAAATGGATCTGCCAAAAGGTATGGATCCACTTTGTCCTACAATGTATCTCCTACTGCACCAGATTCTTCTTTATCATGTCCATTGATGCCAGGCTCTGGTTCTGAGCTCTTCACCACACCTTCTACCTCACTTAACTCTCACTCATTCATTTCCATTTCACCTCCAGAACTCAGTCTGGCGAATGGCTCACTCTGTTTGCACTTGAATTATAACATTTTAAATGTCTCTATTACTTTGAAACTTTTGTGAGTGTAATGTTTACTTTTAATTTCTGATTGTTTATTATCTATTTCACTTGCTTTCGCAATGTAAACATATATGTTTCCCATGCCAATAAAGCCCTTTGAATTAAATTGAGAGAGAGCTCAATTTTAATGTATAGGGGACTTGAGTCTTTCATGGTTACTCAAGGTTATGTGATGAGGTAACCCCTCTTGCGACTTCAAAATCAGTGTCAGCCTAATGGGGAATGACCTCTTGGTGAAACAGTCAAGATGTTGGTTTCTCTCCTCAGTAGACCCGGGTTCATATCCCGCCGGTTACATTTAGCAGTCTATTCTCTGAAAGGGGTCCAGACAGCCTGTTCCCAACAGTGGGGTCAGAGGGATTGGATAGGGGCCCCTCTCTCTCTCTCTCTCTCTCTCTGACTGGAGGAGAGAAGTGAAATGGTGTGTCTCCTCTGGTCAACAATACTCACCTTGAGAGACTCCACAGCCTGTTGGAGCTCCTTCAGCTCCTTCTCTCTCTCCTGGAATCTCTGCTGGACCTTCTGCTGACTCATCCCCAGCTGCCTCTGTGGAGAATCACTCTTCAATGAGCTATCAAGCTTTATTTGTCCAGTAGATCAATAGTATAGTAATGTGACATAGGGCACATAGAGAGGAAGGTATATAATCTTGAGGAAGTCACTTTCCAATATTATATTTGTTTATCTTGCTATGTGAAAGATTATAGTTTTTATGGTA
>NW_028162384.1:0-18104 GCF_964263955.1 Coregonus lavaretus | reverse complement strand
TCTCTCTCTCTCTCTCTCTCTCTGTCTCTCTCTCTCTCTCTCTCTCTCTCTCTCTCTCTCTCTCTCTCTCTCTCTCTCTTTCTCTCCCCCCCCCCCCCCCCCCCCCCCTATAGATCAACATCCTGTTAAACTTTGCTGCTGGGGAGGACTGTCCCTGTCCTGAAGAGATTCAGGAGGACCTCTACAGCTTCCATGATGAGCTGAGACTGCACTGTGGTACAATGTCCACACACACACACACACACACACTGACAGTTAAAAGACTAATCCTAACTTGAGATGCAGGAGCATACAGTAACTCACAGATCTCCCGTTGATATCAAATCAATACATCATTTCAGTTATTCATTCAAAAGTTCATCCCAAAGTTACAATGGTTCCTACATGACATGATGATTCTTGACAGGTTGCCTCCCACTGGGCACACACTGGTTCAACTCAACTTTGTTTTCAAGTCATTTCAATTAAATTGCGTTGAACCAACGTGGAAAACACGTTGAATTGATGTCTGTGCCCAGTGGGATGTGTATTGATCAATAGGTTCACAGTTCAATGTTGATTGTATATGTTTAAATGTAATAATACACTCTAGGTCTACCTAAGACTACTACATCAACCTCTACGTCATAATGTGATGGAGACATCTGAGTTAAAATGATCCTTCCAGTCTGCCCTTCATATTTCTCCCTGTCTCTGTCCCTGCAGGCATCCCAGTGGAGGAGGAGGAGGAGGAACAGGACACATCCATAAAGGGTCGTCTGCTGGCCATGCTCTATAAGATCAAGGGACCGCCCAAGAAAGTAGAGGAGGAGCCTACAGAGCAGGAACAAGCTGCTCCAAGTAAGATACTGCCAGGGTTGGCGTTAATGCAGTTTTCAGTTCAGTCAGTTCAGGCTGATCCCAGTCAGACACTGCCAGGGTTGGCGTTAATGCAGTTTTCAGTTCAGTCAGTTCAGGCTGATCCCAGTCAGATACTGCCAGGGTTGATGTTAATGCAGTTTTCAGTTCAGTCAGTTCAGGCTGATCCCAGTCAGATACTGCCAGGGTTGGTGTTAATGCAGTTTTCAGTTCAGTCAGTTCAGGCTGATCCCAGTCAGATACTGTCTAATGCTTCCCGCTTGTCATTGCCCTTCAGAAGTGTTCATTAGGGGGTAGGAAAAGAAGGACCAACTCATTCTATCTCTCTCTCAGTCTGAAGATGATATATTAACATTCATTTATGTGATATATGTCCAGCAGTATTTGACAGACAGACATGAATACGTGCTTTTCACTTACCTGATCGTCTGGCAGGACTGAGTTGAATTGTAATGGTTGGTGCTAAAGGTTCACACTGCAATATTGAAGAGCTACCTACGTATAGTCATGATAAGATCCCTGTCGGTTCTAAATGTTAAACATCATATTAACCTCACTGATGGAAGCAGATATTCTTATTCTGTAAGACATTTGTAACATGTATTAATCCTCCACAGTACTACAGAGTTCTACAACAAAAGCCAGTCTGTTCTCTGCAGCTCACTAACACATTTCACAGCACCACTCCAGAGGTTTAAAACGGAGGAAACTTCCTCTCTCTGTTATTTAGCTGAACACAAACCCTCATTAGAAGTCAGGTAGCAGAGTGTTTTTGGACAGCCTCACTTCTGAACCAGGACTGGAGCAGAGAGGTGGAGCAGATGGTGTGTGTGTGTGTGTGTGTGTGTGTGTGTGTGTGTGTGTGTGTGTGTGTGTGTGTGTGTGTGTGTGTGTGTGTGTGTGTGTTGGTTTGGTCGGAAGATGTAATAACAGAACCAGTGAACCTCTGACTCAGCTGATCAGTAGAACATAATCTTCATTCTACCAACTCTGGAAATGACACATTTTATACTTCCTGCCTTTTCCTTTGGCTCATGACTACATTTCTATTGTGTTTATACATTAAATGACCTTTAGAAAAAACTGGAGAGAAAAATGGATTGCCGTTAAACCCACGGTACACACCTCGGATCTCACAGACCACATCCACCCCCCAAAAAATATTTATGTCGAGTTGCATTTTGTTTGTGGCTAAACATATTAACTGAGAAACAGAGTGTATTGATCTTTCATGGGTGTTAGAAATGCAGCTCTCTCAACAGGGTTCATCTGTATGCGGTCATATCTTATAGAGCAACCTGTTTCCCCCAGCCTAATCAAGCACTGACTCCAGAAGTCCAGGAATTTCCTAGAGAAAGACGGCATATTGTATACATTAAATAGGAGCCGTAAAGAGAGGGAAGGGTTGTTTCTCACAGGATGCGGAGACGATGCACCTTGACTACATTTGAAATAATGAACTTGAACCCGAACTTGAACTTCAGCTATTGCTCTCCAGCGAACCTGAAGTAGTATACAGCAGGGTTGGGGTCAATTCCATTTCAATTCCAGTCCATTCAGGAAGTTAACCCAATTCCAATTCCAAAATATCCTAATTGAAAACCATTGAAGTGAACTGGAATTGGAATTTCAGTGTACTTCCTGAATTGAAATGGAATTGACCCCAACCCTGGTATATAGTATCTGTAAATAGATAATTTATGGAACAAGTAGCACAATAACAAGATATCACTAATATACAGGGCCGTAACTAATTTCACACAATTCTACTCATTTTGCCATGGGTTGGAGAGAAAAATGTGCAGTTTTACAGCTAATTTCCTGCAATTCTACACATTTTGCCAAGGGGTGGAGAGACATTTTTGCAGTTTTAAAGCTAATTTCCTGCAGTTCTACACATGTTGCCAGGACTTATGCCATGTTAATAGGATATCTGAGTGAGAGTGACTAACAAAATCAATGGGGGCCCCCTGTAGGTCAGGGCCCCTGGGTACGTGCCCTGCGTGCCTGGTCGGTAATTCGGCCATGATTACTAGGTAGTCTAGTTAGTCTAGCCAGCTAACTTACCAATCAAAAAAAATTTTGCTGACATGGGCTAATTGAGTGACTGTCAGTAAGTGACAAATAACAGGAGGATAACTGCTGCAGTGTATTCTACTATTCTAACTCTCAACAGTAAGTTGAGACCCCGACCAAAACTCCCCCCCCCCCAAAAAAAATAATAAATTGTTTTGAAACAAGTACAGAGTGTGTCCTCATATGTAGCTACGGCCCCGCTAATACACTAACACACTGGAATCTCTCTCTCCTCTCTAGCCAATCTGAAGGAGTTGATCAGCCAAACCATGGCTAGCTGGGCTCAGGAGTGCAGCATCCAGGACCCAGAGCTGGTTCGTGTGATGTTCAGCCTGCTGAGACGTCAGTACGACGGCATCGGAGCCCTGCTGAGGGCCATGAGGAAGAGTATGTACTAGATCCTTACGTCACATCAATTCAGTGACTCCCAGACCTATTCTGATGTTTGGAGCCTTAGCTCTCTGGGTTGTGATTTTAGTATTGTGTTGTTCATCTTTCATCCACCAATTGCAGTTAAAGATGGACATAGCCATACAAATTGCAAATCTAACTTTGGTCCATTACTATTGCCAGGTTACAGCATCCCTGCTGCGTCACTACAGGACTGTTACAGTCTAACTTTTGTCCATTACTATTGCCAGGTGTGGCAGATCAGACGTTTACACTGATCAGACACGGACACAAGTGTGATAGCTCGGTTTCAAGGGTGTTTATTTAAATAATAAAGAAAGAGAATGGAATAGGTCTCCTCCAGGAGACCTCCTTGGATACCGTCTTCTGGGCTCCGGGGTAACAAACCCAGCTCCCTCTGTTGTCTGGTCCTGAGCACGACTATACGGGAGGAACCTCTCTTCCCCAGTCCCAACCTCCTGTTGGCTGCCCTTCTGGCAGTTTTATGGGACACGTCCGGCTGGTGAGTAATCAGCCCCTTGATTACTCACCAACCTCAATCAGCCCCAATTAGTCCTGGCCGGAGAGCCCGTCGAGACCTGGCACGTCCAGCAGAGGGAGCCCTCGCCGCGTGATGTAGACTCGACGTGTCTCCCCCTGGTGGCTAACCTGCGGTACGTCACACAACCCCCTGTCGGGGAGGGGGAGGGGGCTGTCGTCAGGGCGACGTATGTCTCTCTTCTCGATAGGGCATCCGCGTTCCCATGCTTCGCCCCTGACCTGTGCACAACAGAAAAAGAGAAGCGTTGAAGGGACAAGAACCACCTGGTGACCCAATCGTTTGTGTCCCTTCCCCTGGCCATCCAGACCAGAGGAGCATGGTCTGTGACCATGCTGAAGTGGGTGCCCAATAGGTAACACTAGTGGGTGCTCCTCCCCGTCGTGTACCTGGGACATGACAGCCCCTAGTCCCGTGTCACAGGCGTCTGTCTGGACCAACATTGGTACCTGGAAATCGGCCGTTACGAGAATCGGATGGGAGCACTTCCTTCAGGCGCCTGAACGCCGCTTCGGTCTCGCCCATATATTTCACTTTGTCTTGGTGCGTGGAACGGGCCAGTCACATACCGCATGGACCTTCCTCTCCTGGGGCTTGACGTTCCCCCGTCCGATCAAATACCCCAGGTACTCCACCTCCTCAAACCCTAGCTTGCATTTCTTGGGGTTCGCTGTCAGCCCGGCTTGCCTGAGCGCGTCCAGCACCGCCTGGAGGCGCGTCAGGTGCTCTTCCCAACCTTGGCTGTGGATGATGATGATATCATCCAAATAGGCCGCTGCGTACTGTTGGTGGGGTCAGAGGACTCAGTCCATCAGGCGCTGTAATGTGGGCGGGCTCCGTGGAGACCGAATGGGAGGACCCGGGACTGATATAAGCTATCCGGTGTCAAAAAACGCTGTCTTCTCCTGGGAGGAGGCTGCCAACGGTACCTGCCAATATCCTTTGGTCAGGTCGAGGGTGCTGATGTACCAGGCCTTTCCCAATCGGTCGTTGAGCTCGTCCATCCTCGGCATGGGGTAGGCGTCGAACAAGTTGATGTCGTTCACACCCAGGAAGTCTTTACAGAAGCACATGCTACCGTCCGGTTTGGGCACCAACACAATGGGGCTGCACCATGCACTGTGGGACTCTCTGACGATCCCCATCCTCAGCATAGCCTCCACTTCCTGCTTCAAGGCCTTCCTTCGGGCCTCGGGGATCCGGTATGGCCTCTTTCGTACCGTTTCCCTGGGCCGGGTGCGGATGTGGTGTTCCATGTGGGTCGTGCGGCCCGGCTTCTCGGAAAACACAGCCGTGTTCCGATCGACGAGCTCCCGGAGCATTTGCTTCTGAGCCAGGTCAAAGTCCTCATTGCTCGGGACCACCACTGGTACCGTTGGCGTCCTGGGTCCCGACCATAACACGGCCAAGGCTGTCCTATCGTGCCACCTCTTCAATAGGTTCACGTGGTAAATCTGTTGGGGTTTCTGTTTCCCCGGCTGCCGTACGTGGTAATTGACGGGTCCAAGCTTCTCTATCACCTCGTACGGCCCATGCCATGTTGCCAGGAACATACTTTCTGCCGTGGGGATTAGGACCAGTACCTTGTTTCCCACCTGGAATTCTCGGGTCTGGGTTCCACGATTGTAGACCTTGGCTTGGGAGCGCTGGACCTTCTCCATATGTTCCCTTACCACTGGTCATATGGCTGTCATCCGCTCCCTCATTGTCTCCACGTGTTCCACCACGCTGCGTAAGGGGGTCGGCGAGGTCCAGTAGGCCGCGTGGCCTCCTCCCATAGAGGAATTCGAAAGGGGAAAACCCGGTGGATGACTGGGGTACTTCTCGGAACGAGAACATTAGGTGGGGTAGTAGCTGGTACCAGTTCTTCCCGTCCTGCTCTATAACTTTCCGCAGCATTTGTTTGAGCGTTTTATTGAACCGCTCAACGAGCCCATCCGTCTGCGGGTGAAAGACGGAGGTCCGGATCTGCTTGATCTGTAGGAGAGCACACAAATCTTTCATTAGTCGGGACATGAATTCGGTACCTTAGTCGGTCAGGATCTCGTTCGGGATGCCCACACGGCTAAAGAGTTGGAACAGCTCCCGGGTGATTCCCTTGGAGACCGCCGCCCATAGGGGAATGGCCTCGGGATACCGGGTGGCATAATCTGCTATTACCAGGATGTACCGTTTTCCTCGTGCCGTTTTTACCAGGGGTCCCACTATGTCCATGGCGATGCATTCAAAGGGCACCCCGATGATCGGTAGGAGGTCCAACGGGTTTCGGAAGTGTGCTTTTGGGGCAGTGATTTGACACTCCGGGAAGCTGCGACAATAGTCTCCTCATCCCGGGCCAGTGGAATCGGGCGGCGATCCGTTCCAGGGTCTTCTCCATTCCCAGGTGCGCCCCCAACAGATGGGTGTGGGCCAGCTGAAGAACGGTTCCCACGTACCGTCGGGGCAGCAACAGTACCTCTCGAAGTTCCCCCTGTTGGTGCGACACCTGATATAAAAGGTTATTCTTGATTTGGAAATGGGGGTATCGCCAGTCACTCACCCCCGGAAGTAGCTGGCCATCCACCGCTATCACTTGGGCTGTGGCGGCATTCAAGTTCAGATCCTCCCACTGGGCAGTCCCGAACTGTCCCCTCAGTTGGACCATGGCAGGAGTCTCGGCTGGTCCCTCGAAATCGATGAGGGGGACGATGGGCTCCTCCTCCAGTTGTTCACCAGGGGTGTCGGGTTCCGGCACCCCCTCGGACTCTGACTGCGGACCCGTCGATACGGGTTTGTCAACCGTTTACTTCAGGTCCGTGCCGGCTCGTACCTTTTTCCTCAGCTCGTGCCTCCACAGTGCCGTGAACAGCGGACAATCTTGTCCCACGAGGAGGGGCACTGGCAACTCAGGCACGGTACCCAACATCATCTGGCAGCTCCCTTGTGGCGTCACGATGTTGGCCTGTACGGTCGGTTACCGCTTGGTGTCACCGTGGACACTGGGCCAGCAGGCTTGTGGCTACGAGCGTAACCACACTCCCGGAGTCCAATAGAGCTTCGGTGTCGTGTCCATCGACCCTCACTGGGACCATGGGTGCCGGGGGTTCGTGGTGCGCCGAAGAGGAGGTGATGTAGTTCACTGCGTGGCCCACCTCGCCTCCAGGGCTCGCTGATGGCATCGACTCCTCTCAAGCCGGGCAATTCCATGCAAGGTGGCCCCCGGGCGACACACTCAAAACACTTCCTTTGGTCTCCATCTACCTGGGGTCGTCGACGGCAGGTCGGCTCTCCCCCGGCCGTCTCTCCGCAGGTATGCGGCCCTTTGGCCCCGCGGACTGTCGGTTCGGGGTATACGGCGGTGAGGGTGTTCTTCCGTCCTCTCGGACGGGTCCCCGACCCGGCCCAGCTCCCTTTCAGCAGGGCCTCTGTGTTCTGATGCATCTCCACTGCTCCCAGGAAGTCCTCCAAGTCCCGTAAGAAGCAATCCATGACCACTTTGTCTATGAGGGAGAGGGTGGATACGTCGGTTAGGAACCATGCCCTGGTGATGCGCAGTAGGTTTCTCATCTGGGCTCGGGGGGAGGCGTCAAGCACGACTATACGGGAGTAACCTCTCTTCCCCAGTCCCAACCTCTCATTGGCTGCCCTTCTGGCAGCTTTATGGGACACGTCCGGCTGGTGAGTAATCAGCCCCTTGATTACTCACCAACCTCAATCAGCCCCAATTAGTCCTGGCCGGAGAGCCCATCGAGACCTGGCACGTCCAGCATAGGGAGCCCTCGCCGCGTGATGTAGACTCGACGTGTCTCCCCCTGGTGGCTAACCTGTGGTATGCCACACAGGTTACAGCATCTCTGCTGCGTCAGTACAGGACTGTCCAGTCTAACTTTTGCCCATTGCTATTACCAGGTTACACCATCTCTGCTGCGTCAGTACAGGACTGTGTCAACCTCCTGGCTTCCCTGGGCCAGATCAGATCACTGCTGTCTGTACGCATGGGGAAAGAAGAGGAGAAACTCATGATCGACGGACTGGGGTGAGTGGGAGAGGGAAAGTGTGTGTGTGTGGGTGTGTGGGTGTGTGGGTTTTCTCTGTACGCATTGGGGAAAGAAGATGAAAACCTGATGATCATCGGCCTGGGGTGAGAGATTACTCCTCCTGCGTGTGTGTGCGCTTGCTTGTGTGGGTGTGATATTACCACAGTGTTTCTAAACTCAGAGGTGCAACATTGCGAAACAGACCAAACAGACCAGGCCGGGGTTTGGGGTTTGACAAGTCAATGAGATAAGTGAAACATTCTTCCTTAGTTGTTAATTTTCTCAATCTAAAGACACAACCTAGATTACAGCCAATGTCTTAAGTGTTTGAACATGTTATTACTCCAACCTCGTTTAAATTTTAGTAAAAAAAAACATAATATCGAAGGAGTGCCTTTGATTTGACGGCCTGCACATGCGCAGTTCGGCGGCAGACGACCGTTAGACCCAATGACGTGTTTCTACTCATGAGGTTAGCTAGCCAACGTCGCCATGACATCGTCTACAAGTGTGATTGGGGATTTCTATTGGAGAAGCTGTTTCTTCATACTGTACTGTCTTTGATATTATTGTATATTATCCATTCACACACAAGGTTGTTGTTTAATCTTCTTTAATTCCAGGTCCCCTTAGCTAAAAAGGTTTCTAACCTCAAGGGTATTTTCCTGGTTAAATAAAGGTTAAATGCAATTCATCAAACAGCTGTTAGCTGAGCTAATTAACTACAGTATGTCTGGTTCCACATACAATGAGCTTTACACCTTTAACCTTTGACCCCTCTGTGTTTACAGTGACATCATGAACAACAAGGTGTTCTACCAGCACCCCAACCTGATGAGGGTTCTGGGGATGCATGAGACTGTCATGGAGGTGATGGTCAACGTGCTGGGAGGAGACAAGTCACAGGTACTGGACTGTTTGAAAAACAAAGCTCAACATTTCACACTCTTCTCTCCTTGCGGTGAGCATTTCATAAAGTTACAGCCGACGTTTCGGCACATAGTTCTTCATCGGTTTTAAACTCTTAATGACCCCTTGCTTTACAGTTGCCTTTCATAGTCACAGTACCTTAGTTAGAATAAGCATATGTTAGGAAAATATATATATATATTTTTAGGTTGGGTAGGATCCAAGTAGCTCTGCTGTAAACAGCCATGCTGTGCTGTAAGGTCTATCTGTAATGTGAAGCAGGTGCCAGGAAAGTTCATCTGTTACAAGGGATCCTAAGAACAAGGGATCCTACCAGGGATCCTACCAACAACTAACCACTCAGTACCCAGAGAGGGACTTGGAGGGTCAGGAGTTGTAAAGCTAGGGAGGCTAGGGAGAAGAGGAGGTAAGAGTAGGGGGACGTGGGGGTTAGAGGAGTGGGAGAGATGTAGGGCAGGAGAGGGTTGGGGGGGGTAGAGGAGAGATGTAGGGCAGGAGAGGGTTGGGGGGTACAGGTCAGGTAGAGGGACGTGGGGGTTAGAGGAGAGATGTAGGGAAGGAGAGGGTTGGGGGAGGGACGTGGGGGGTAGAGGAGTGGGAGAGATGTAGGGCAGGAGAGGGTTGGGGGAGGGACGTGGGGGGTAGAGGAGTGGGAGAGATGTAGGGCAGGAGAGGGTTGGGGGAGGGACGTGGGGGGTAGAGGAGTGGGAGAGATGTAGGGCAGGAGAGGGTTGGGGGGTACAGGTCAGGTAGAGGGACGTGGGGGGTAGAGGAGTGGGAGAGATGTAGGGCAGGAGAGGGTTGGGGGGTACAAGTCAGGTAGAGGGACATGGGTGGTAGAGGAGTATGCCAGTCCTTTTTGGGGTGTGCTGGAAGACTGGGGTATGATTTAATAATATCTGCTTGGCAATCTCATTAGTCAGTAACAGTAACATGGATTCCTGCACGGTTGGCCGACATCTGGTATGTTCAGATCACTTACAGTGCTGTGCGTGTGTGTGTGTCTGTCTGTGTGTGTGTGTGTGTGTGTGTGTCTGTAAGTGTTTAACAGCTGTTTAACAAATTTGATGTATGTGATATTTTTGTGTGATGTAATGTGATACAGTATATTGTATGTAATATATTTAAATTTTTAACAAACATTTTCCATTTCTCCACAGGAGATAGCGTTCCCCAAGATGGTTGCCAGTTGCTGTCGGTTCCTGTGTTACTTCTGTCGTATCAGCCGACAGAACCAGAAAGCCATGTTCGACCACCTGAGTTACCTACTGGAGAACAGCTCTGTTGGACTGGGTGGGTAGAGAGGGAGGGAGGGATGGAGAGGTAGAAGGCCATGTTCGACCATCTGAGTTATCTACTGGAGAACAGCTCTGTTGGACTGGGTGGGTAGAGAGGGAGGGAGGGATGGAGAGGTAGAAGGCCATGTTCGACCATCTGAGTTATCTACTGGAGAACAGCTCTGTTGGACTGGGTGGGTAGAGAGGGAGGGAGGGAGGGAGAGGTAGCAGGCCATGTTCGACCATCTGAGTTACCTACTGGAGAACAGCTCTGTTGGACTGGGTGGGTAGAGAGGGAGGGAGGGATGGAGAGGTAGAAGGCCATGTTCGACCATCTGAGTTACCTACTGGAGAACAGCTCTGTTGGACTGGGTGGGTAGAGAGGGAGGGAGGGATGGAGAGGTAGAAGGCCATGTTCGACCATCTGAGTTACCTACTGGAGAACAGCTCTGTTGGACTGGGTGGGTAGAGAGGGAGGGATGGAGAGGTAGCAGGCCATGTTCGACCATCTGAGTTATCTACTGGAGAACAGCTCTGTTGGACTGGGTGGGTAGAGAGGGAGGGATGGAGAGGTAGAAGGCCATGTTCGACCATCTGAGTTACCTACTGGAGAACAGCTCTGTTGGACTGGGTGGGTAGAGAGGGAGGGAGGGATGGAGAGGTAGAAGGCCATGTTCGACCATCTGAGTTACCTACTGGAGAACAGCTCTGTTGGACTGGGTGGGTAGAGAGGGAGGGAGGGATGGAGAGGTAGAAGGCCATGTTCGACCATCTGAGTTACCTACTGGAGAACAGCTCTGTTGGACTGGGTGGGTAGAGAGGGAGGGATGGATGGAGAGGTAGAAGGCCATGTTCGACCATCTGAGTTATCTACTGGAGAACAGCTCTGTTGGACTGGGTGGGTAGAGAGGGAGGGATGGAGAGGTAGAAGGCCATGTTCGACCATCTGAGTTACCTACTGGAGAACAGCTCTGTTGGACTGGGTGGGTAGAGAGGGAGGGAGGGATGGAGAGGTAGAAGGCCATGTTCGACCATCTGAGTTACCTACTGGAGAACAGCTCTGTTGGACTGGGTGGGTAGAGAGGGAGGGAGGGATGGAGAGGTAGAAGGCCATGTTCGACCATCTGAGTTACCTACTGGAGAACAGCTCTGTTGGACTGGGTGGGTAGAGAGGGAGGGATGGATGGAGAGGTAGAAGGCCATGTTCGACCATCTGAGTTATCTACTGGAGAACAGCTCTGTTGGACTGGGTGGGTAGAGAGGGAGGGATGGAGAGGTAGAAGGCCATGTTCGACCATCTGAGTTACCTACTGGAGAACAGCTCTGTTGGACTGGGTGGGTAGAGAGGGAGGGAGGGATGGAGAGGTAGCAGGCCATGTTCGACCATCTGAGTTACCTACTGGAGAACAGCTCTGTTGGACTGGGTGGGTAGAGAGGGAGGGATGGATGGAGAGGTAGCAGGCCATGTTCGACCATCTGAGTTACCTACTGGAGAACAGCTCTGTTGGACTGGGTGGGTAGAGAGGGAGGGATGGATGGAGAGGTAGAAGGCCATGTTCGACCATCTGAGTTATCTACTGGAGAACAGCTCTGTTGGACTGGGTGGGTAGAGAGGGAGGGATGGAGAGGTAGAAGGCCATGTTCGACCATCTGAGTTACCTACTGGAGAACAGCTCTGTTGGACTGGGTGGGTAGAGAGGGAGGGAGGGATGGAGAGGTAGCAGGCCATGTTCGACCATCTGAGTTATCTACTGGAGAACAGCTCTGTTGGACTGGGTGGGTAGAGAGGGAGGGATGGAGAGGTAGAAGGCCATGTTCGACCATCTGAGTTACCTACTGGAGAACAGCTCTGTTGGACTGGGTGGGTAGAGAGGGAGGGAGGGATGGAGAGGTAGAAGGCCATGTTCGACCATCTGAGTTACCTACTGGAGAACAGCTCTGTTGGACTGGGTGGGTAGAGAGGGAGGGAGGGATGGAGAGGTAGAAGGCCATGTTCGACCATCTGAGTTACCTACTGGAGAACAGCTCTGTTGGACTGGGTGGGTAGAGAGGGAGGGATGGATGGAGAGGTAGAAGGCCATGTTCGACCATCTGAGTTATCTACTGGAGAACAGCTCTGTTGGACTGGGTGGGTAGAGAGGGAGGGATGGAGAGGTAGAAGGCCATGTTCGACCATCTGAGTTACCTACTGGAGAACAGCTCTGTTGGACTGGGTGGGTAGAGAGGGAGGGAGGGATGGAGAGGTAGCAGGCCATGTTCGACCATCTGAGTTACCTACTGGAGAACAGCTCTGTTGGACTGGGTGGGTAGAGAGGGAGGGATGGATGGAGAGGTAGCAGGCCATGTTCGACCATCTGAGTTACCTACTGGAGAACAGCTCTGTTGGACTGGGTGGGTAGAGAGGGAGGGATGGAGAGGTAGAAGGCCATGTTCGACCATCTGAGTTACCTACTGGAGAACAGCTCTGTTGGACTGGGTGGGTAGAGAGGGAGGGAGGGATGGAGAGGTAGCAGGCCATGTTCGACCATCTGAGTTACCTACTGGAGAACAGCTCTGTTGGACTGGGTGGGTAGAGAGGGAGGGAGGGATGGAGAGGTAGAAGGCCATGTTCGACCATCTGAGTTACCTACTGGAGAACAGCTCTGTTGGACTGGGTGGGTAGAGAGGGAGGGATGGATGGATATAAGTGGGGGGGGGGGGGGGGAGACCATGTTTGACCACATCAGCTACCAGGGACTGGGTGGTTAACAGTAACAGGGTTAGAGGCAGGGAGAGACAGCGGGAGGGAGGGAGAGGCAGCAGGCCATGTTTGACCACAGTAATGACCACGGTAACAGTAACGAGGTTAGAGGGAGGGAGGGAGGGAGGGTAACAGTAATGAGCTTAGAGGGAGGGAGGGTAACAGTAATGAGCTTAGAGGGAGGGAGGGAGGGAGGGAGGGTAACAGTAAAGAGCTTAGAGGGAGGGAGGGAGGGTAACAGTAATGAGCTTAGAGGGAGGGAGGGTAACAGTAATGAGCTTAGAGGGAGGGAGGGAGGGAGGGAGGGAGGGAGAGGTAGCAGGCCACGGTAACAGTAACAGGGTTAGAGGCAGGGAGAGACAGCGGGAGGGAGGGAGAGGTAGCAGGCCATGTTTGACCACAGTAATGACCACGGTAACAGTAACGAGGTTGGAGGGAGGGAGAGAGAGAGGGTAACAGTAACGAGGTTAGAGGGAGGGAGGGAGGGAGGGAGGGTAACAGTAATGAGGTTAGAGGGAGGGAGGGAGGGTAACAGTAATGAGCTTAGAGGGAGGGAGGGAGGGAGGGAGGGAGGGAGGGAGAGAGAGAGGGAGGGTAACAGTAACGAGGTTAGAGGGAGGGAGGGAGGGAGGGTAACAGTAATGAGCTTAGAGGGAGGGAGGGAGGGAGGGAGAGAGAGAGAGAGGGTAACAGTAACAAAGTTAGAGAGAGGGAGGGAGGGAGGGAGGGTAACAGTAACAAGGTTAGAGGGAGGGAGGAAGAGAGAGAGGGTAACAGTAACGAGGTTAGAGGGAGGGAGGGAGGGAGAGAGGGTAACAGTAACGAGGTTAGAGGGAGGGAGGGAGATAGGGTAACAGTAACGAGGTTAGAGGGAGTGAGGGAGGGTAACAGTAACGAGGTTAGAGGGAGGGAGGGAGAGAGGGTAACAGTAACGAGGTTAGAGGGAGGGAGGGAGAGAGGGTAACAGTAACGAGGTTAGAGGGAGGGAGTGAGGGAGGGTAACAGTAACGAGGTTAGAGGGAGGGAGGGAGAGAGGGTAACAGTAACGAGGTTAGAGGGAGGGAGGGAGAGAGGGTAACAGTAACGAGGTTAGAGGGAGGGAGTGAGGGAGGGTAACAGTAACGAGGTTAGAGGGAGGGAGGGAGAGAGGGTAACAGTAACGAGGTTAGAGGGAGTGAGGGAGGGTAACAGTAACGAGGTTAGAGGGAGGGAGAGAGAGAGGGTAACAGTAACGAGGTTAGAGGGAGGGAGAGAGGGTAACAGTAATGAGGTTAGAGGGAGGGAGGGAGAGAGGGTAACAGTAACGAGGTTAGAGGGAGGGAGTGAGGGAGGGTAACAGTAACGAGGTTAGAGGGAGGGAGGGAGAGAGGGTAACAGTAACGAGGTTAGAGGGAGGGAGGGAGAGAGGGTAACAGTAACGAGGTTAGAGGGAGGGAGGGTAACAGTAATGAGGTTAGAGGGAGGGAGGGAGAGAGGGTAACAGTAACGAGGTTAGAGGGAGGGAGAGAGGGTAACAGTAACGAGGTTAGAGGGAGGGAGGGAGGGAGGGAGGGTAACAGTAACGAGGTTAGAGGGAGGGAGGGAGGGAGAGAGGGTAACAGTAACGAGGTTAGAGGGAGGGAGAGAGGGTAACAGTAACGAGGTTAGAGGGAGGGAGGGAGGGAGGGAGGGTAACAGTAACGAGGTTAGAGGGAGGGAGGGAGGGAGAGAGGGTAACAGTAACGAGGTTAGAGGGAGGGAGGGAGGGTAACAGTAACGAGGTTAGAGGGAGGGAGGGTAACAGTAACGAGGTTAGAGGGAGGGAGGGAGGGAGAGAGAGAGGGTAACAGTAACGAGGTTAGAGGGAGGGAGGGAGGGAGAGAGAGAGGGTAACAGTAACGAGGTTAGAGGGAGGGAGTGAGGGAGGGAGGGTAACAGTAACGAGGTTAGAGGGAGGGAGGGAGGGTAACAGTAACGAGGTTAGAGGGAGGGAGGGAGGGAGAGAGAGAGGGTAACAGTAACGAGGTTAGAGGGAGGGAGAGAGGGTAACAGTAACGAGGTTAGAGGGAGGGAGGGAGAGAGGGTAACAGTAACGAGGTTAGAGGGAGGGAGGGAGAGAGGGTAACAGTAACGAGGTTAGAGGGAGGGAGGGAGAGAGGGTAACAGTAACGAGGTTAGAGGGAGGGAGGGAGAGAGGGTAACAGTAACGAGGTTAGAGGGAGGGAGGGAGAGAGGGTAACAGTAACGAGGTTAGAGGGAGGGAGGGAGAGAGGGTAACAGTAACGAGGTTAGAGGGAGGGAGGGAGAGAGGGTAACAGTAACGAGGTTAGAGGGAGGGAGGGAGAGAGGGTAACAGTAATGAGGTTAGAGGGAGGGAGAGAGGGAGGGTAACAGTAACGAGGTTAGAGGGAGGGAGAGAGGGTAACAGTAACGAGGTTAGAGGGAGGGAGGGAGTGAGGGAGGGTAATAGTAACGAGGTTAGAGGGAGGGAGGGAGAGAGGGTAACAGTAACGAGGTTAGAGGGAGGGAGGGAGAGAGGGAGGGAGGGAGGGAGGGAGGGAGGGAGGGAGGGAGGGAGGGAGGGAGGGAGAGAGGGTAACAGTAACAAGGTTAGAGGGAGGGAGGGAGGGAGGGAGGGAGGGTAACAGTAATGAGCTTAGAGGGAGGGAGGGAGGGAGGGAGGGAGGGAGGGAGGGAGGGAGGGAGGGAGGGTAACAGTAATGAGTTTAGAGGGAGGGAGGGAGGGAGGGTAACAGTATGGGACAACACACTGCATAGGCTCCGTCTCCCCTGTGGAGCTCTGGGATAGAGGAGACGGAGACAGATGGGAGGAATGGCACAGGGAGAATGACAATCAGATAGAGGGGAGAGAAGTGACAGAGAGGGAGAGAGACAGCAGTGTTAACAATTTAAGGTAACAATGACCTCTGCTTTCTCTCTCCCCGGCTTACAGAAGGTATAGGCAGAGGAGGGAGAGGTGGGAGGAAACAGAGGAGAGGAAAGAAGGAACGCTGAAAGAGAGAGGGAGAGGGCAGTTTGGCTTTTGTCCCCGGGTGTAACAGAGACAGCATGCTGCAGCTGGGGTTTGGGATGGAGCTGCCGAGGAGAGGTATAGGGCTGGGGATGGAGCTGCAGAGGAGAGGTATAGGGCTGGGGTTGGGGATGGAGCTGCAGAGGAGAGGTATAGGGCTGGGGTTGGGGATGGAGCTGCAGAGGAGAGGTATAGGGCTGGGGTTGGGGATGGAGCTGCAGAGGAGAGGTATAGGGCTGGGGTTGGGGATGGAGCTGCAGAGGAGAGGTATAGGGCTGGGGTTGGGGATGGAGCTGCAGAGGAGAGGTATAGGGCTGGGGTTGGGGATGGAGCTGCAGAGGAGAGGTATAGGGCTGGGGTTGGGGATGGAGCTGCAGAGGAGAGGTATAGGGCTGGGGTTGGGGATGGAGCTGCAGAGGAGAGGTATAGGGCTGGGGTTGGGGATGGAGCTGCAGAGGAGAGGTATAGGGCTGGGGTTGGGGATGGAGCTGCAGAGGAGAGGTATAGGGCTGGGGTTGGGGATGGAGCTGCAGAGGAGAGGTATAGGGCTGGGGTTGGGGATGGAGCTGCAGAGGAGAGGTATAGGGCTGGGGTTGGGGATGGAGCTGCAGAGGAGAGGTATAGGGCTGGGGTTGGGGATGGAGCTGCAGAGGAGAGGTATAGGGCTGGGGTTGGGGATGGAGCTGCAGAGGAGAGGTATAGGGCTGGGGTTGGGGATGGAGCTGCAGAGGAGAGGTATAGGGCTGGGGTTGGGGATGGAGCTGCAGAGGAGAGGTATAGGGCTGGGGTTGGGGATGGAGCTGCAGAGGAGAGGTATAGGGCTGGGGTTGGGGATGGAGCTGCAGAGGAGAGGTATAGGGCTGGGGTTGGGGATGGAGCTGCAGAGGAGAGGTATAGGGCTGGGGTTGGGGATGGAGCTGCAGAGGAGAGGTATAGGGCTGGGGTTGGGGATGGAGCTGCAGAGGAGAGGTATAGGGCTGGGGTTGGGGATGGAGCTGCAGAGGAGAGGTATAGGGCTGGGGTTGGGATGGAGCTGCAGAGGAGAGGTATAGGGCTGGGGTTGGGGATGGAGCTGCAGAGGAGAGGTATAGGGCTGGGGTTGGGGATGGAGCTGCAGAGGAGAGGTATAGGGCTGGGGTTGGGGATGGAGCTGCAGAGGAGAGGTATAGGGCTGGGGTTGGGGATGGAGCTGCAGAGGAGAGGTATAGGGCTGGGGTTGGGGATGGAGCTGCAGAGGAGAGGTATAGGGCTGGGGTTGGGGATGGAGCTGCAGAGGAGAGGTATAGGGCTGGGGTTGGGGATGGAGCTGCAGAGGAGAGGTATAGGGCTGTGGGTTGGGGATGGAGCTGCAGAGGGAGAGGTATAGGGCTGGGGTTGGGGATGAGCTGCAGAGGAGAGGTATAGGGCTGGGGTTGGGATGGAGCTGCAGAGGAGAGGTATAGGGCTGGGGTTGGGGATGGAGCTGCAAGAGGAGAGGTATAGGGCTGGGGTTGGGGATGGAGCTGCAGAGGGAGGTATGGGCTGGGGTTGGGATGGAGTGCAGAGGAGAGGTATAGGGCTGGGGTTGGGGATGGAGCTGCAGAGGAGAGGTATAGGGCTGGGTTGGGGATGGAGCTGCAGAGGAGGAGGTATAGGGCGGGCTGGGGTTGGGGATGGAGCTGCAGAGGAGAGGTATAGGGCTGGGGTTGGGGAAATAAATAAATATGACCATACTACCACAATTACAGCTTAGACATGCAAGGTCCTCAGGGTGGTCTGATGCCTGGTGTCTGATATTTCAGACACAAGGAAATGTATTATTTACCCATGCTTACAAGAAGCATGGTTTTAGTTGTATCAGTGACTCGTGAGGACAAGTAAACTATTTGGGCCGTTGTATTCATGTGTTTCTCCCCAGCCTCCCCAGCCATGAGAGGTTCTACACCCCTGGACGTAGCAGCGTCTTCAGTGATGGACAACAACAGCCTGGCCCTCGCTCTGGAGGAGCCTGACCTTGAGAAGGTTAGACACACACAGACACTCTGTCATATCAAACCCACATCACCACCCCTCGCCTTCACCTGCCCAAAACCCAGCTATCCCACCACTGCATGCCACATCAAATAAAACCCACCCCTCGCCTTCACCTGCCCAAAACCCAGCTATCCCACCACTGCATGCCACATCAAATAAAACCCACCCCTTGCGTTCACCTGCTCAAAACCCAGCCTGAGCCGTTCCAGTGAAAAATTAAACGCATTTGTTCAAC
>NW_028162385.1:27500-105820 GCF_964263955.1 Coregonus lavaretus | reverse complement strand
TGTGAAAACCTTGTGAAGACTTACAGAAAACGTTTGACCTGTGTCATTGCCAACAAAGGGTATATAACAAAGTATTGAGAAACTTTTATTATTGACCAAATACTTATTTTCCACCATAATTTGTAAATCAATTCATAAAAAATCCTACAATGTGATCTTCTGGATTTTTTTTTCTCATTTTGTCTGTCATAGTTGACGTGTACCTATGATGAAATTACAGGCCTCTCTCGTCTTTTTAAGTGGGAGAACTTGCACAATTGGTGGCTGACTAAATATTTTTTCCCCCACTGTAATGAACCATTCAGAACACATTACAATTTATCCTCTCTCTCTCTCTCTCTCTCTCTCTCTCTCTCTCTCTCTCTCTCTCTCTCTCTCTCTCTCTCTCTCTCTCTCTCTCTCTCTCTCTCTCTCTCTCTCTCTCTCTCTCTCTCTCTCTCTCTCTCTCTCTCTCTCTCTCTCTCTCTCTCTCTCTCTCTCTCTCTCTCTCTCTCTCTCTCTCTCTCTCTCTCTCTCTCTCTCTCTCTCTCTCTCTCTCTCTCTCTCTCTCTCTCTCTCTCTCTCTCCATCCGCTCGCTTCCTTCTCCTCTCTCGCTCTCTCTCTGCACTCATTCTCTTTTAACTCTCTTCTTCCTCATCTTGTCCTTCTAGCTTTGTCATTTCTGCCCTGTGTTGTGATTGGGTTGCCTTCCAAATGCAATCAGCGCCTGATTTACCTACTTGAACATCATCTGAAGTGATTTTCCATCAGAATGAGGACAGTAGTTAGTTACGCAGTGTAATTAATAGAACGCTGGGGATCAATAAACAACCATCCAACCTTGCCTGTCTGCTCTCTGCCTCTATCCTCTCTCCTCTTCCAGATTGGATCTACAAAGACTTTTAAAATACCTTTTAAAGAAGCTTAAACCTAAAACTCTGTAGGAAAACAAAACACAAGCTCGTGAGTTGTTGCTAATGTGAAGAGACAGGTGACTGGGTGTGCATCCCAAATGGCACCCTATTCCCTTTATAGTGCACTACTTTTGACCAGGGCCCACACAGCTCTGGTGAAAATGCACTATATAGGGAATAGGGTGCCATTTAGGACCTAGCATGGTTGAGTGTCAGGAGGACAGCGGAAACAGAGCCTGGTGTCTCAGTGAGCGGCTCCGCTCCGCTTGGCTTATCAGTGTCAGAGTTGACACACCTCATCTGTGGGATAAAGCACCAGGATACTCCCTAATCCGTCCCCGTCTCAGCCCAGACACCTCTCAGCGGGTTAACAGATGCAGACTGGACGTGACACGACAAACAATTTGGGGCGCAATGTGATGCTCAATGCTATCTTTCAGATGTGAGTGTTAACGAAAGGGACTAAAGTCGATTTTGGCGTATGGGGAGGGTGTCAAGTCTTGTCTGACTAATAAGACAATATTGCAACAGATTCTGGAGGCTTTTTTTGGGAGGTAGCCTAGGCTAATATGGTGTAGAATGGTCTGACTTTGCTCAATCCCAGTATAAGCATGCAGTCCTTTGCCAAATTCCTTAAATAAGATATTTCTGACAATGTCTTTGGATAGTTGTACAAGTTTACATTACTCTAGATTAGGTTTGTGCTGTCAACTTCGAAAAAGCCTGTGAAAATGGCTGTTCATAGCAAGGTCATCAGAAGCAGCTCAAAAAGCTCTGCTTTGTCCAACAACTTTGACACCTACCTACCTCGCCGTGCAGCAAATCTTCCAGCTTCACGCCTAGAGGCTAATGGTTTTACAAACCTTTATCCTTGGGAAGGCATAAACTCCCTATCCCTTACTGATAAGAAAACTGATGGATTCTCTCTCTCTCTCTGTGAAGCACTGGGGCTGAGGCTCCATACATTTGTGTAGCAGCCTAGCAACTCGTCGCCCGCTCTGACAGCAGCAGATTTAAAAGCCTTCCTTCCCTCATACTTTGTGCTTGTAAATCCCAAACACACCAACGCATCGCCTCGTTGAATATACGATAAGGATTTTTTTAACAGACTCTTTCATGTAAGATAAAAATGTGTTTAGAGTCGTTAGAGCGTAATTACTAACGTCTTAAGTGTTGCTTTTAGGGCCACTTAGCTTACCTTAACTCTCAGAGGCTTAACTCATGAATAGAGATGAAACATCACAGGGACTACTTCATGAGGTGGATGTAGGTTGTGTCCCAAATGGCACCCTAGCCCCTATATAGTGCACTACCTTTGACCAGGTCCCATAGGGAATAGGGTGCCATTTGGGACGCAAGTGTAATAACAGTGTGGTACAGGTCTGAGTCACTACGGGCGGGTGGGCGGTGCAGCAGGCAGCCTCATAACATCTCTCTTTTAATCAGGCTCTCACTCAAAGCAAAGGCATTCGTTCGACCCTGCAATTTCTGCTGTTCTAAGAGTTTTTCGCTGGGGTGTGGTTAAGGTTGATGTTGGGATAAAGAGAGGGTGAGAGAGAGGAAGAGGGGTCGCTGAATTGGCTAGGTGGGTTCTTTATTCTTTTCACTTTAAAGTAGCATAGTTTTGGTGGAATCAAAACAATCTATTACATCAGCCTTCTAATTATGGCTAGGAATGTGCCAATTAATCTGTTGCCTGGCAGTTGAACAGTGCCTATTGGCTCTGGTCAAAAGTAGTGCACTATATATGGAATAGGGTGCCATTTGGGATACAACCAGTGATCCTGCCTCCACTGTTATTAGCTGCCCTTTTCAAACACACAGAAGTGATTAGAATGAGGAACCAGCACAGAGGATGTCAATATTCAAATCAAATCAAATTGTATTTGTCACATGCGCCGAATACAACAGGTGTAGACCTTACTGTGAAATGCTTACTTACAAGCCCTTAACCAACAATGCAGTTAAGAAAAATAAGAGTTAAGAAAATATTTACAAAATAAAAAAAAGTACAAGAGCAACAATAAAATAACAAAAACAAGGCTATATACAGGTGATGTAAAGTACTTAAGTAAAAATTCTTTAAAGTACTACTTAAGTTTTTTTTTTTTGTACTTTACTTTACTATTTATATTTTTGACAACTTTTACTTTTACTTCACTACATTCCTAAAGAAAATATTGTACTTTTTACTCCATACATTTTCCCTGACAACACAAAGGACTCGTCACAATTTGAATGCTTAGCAGGACAGGAAAATTGTGAAATTCACGCACTTATCAAGAGAACACACGGTTATCCCTACTGCCTCTGGTCTGGCGGACTCACAAAACACAAATGCATCTTTTGTAAATAATGTCTGGGTGTTGGAGTGTGCCCCTGGCTATCCGTAAAAATTTTAAATAAGAAAATGGTGCAGTCTGCTTTGCTTAATATAAGGAATTTGAAATGATTTATACTTTTACTTTTCATACTTCAGTGTATTTTAGCAATTACATTTACTTTTGATACTTAAGTAACTTTTACTGAAGTAGTATTTTACTGGGTGACTTTCACTTTTACTTGAGTAACTTTCTATCAAGGTATCTATACTTTTACTCAAGTATGACAATTGGGTACCGGTACCGAGTCAATGTGCGGGGGTACAGGTTAGTCGAGGTAATTGAGGTAATATGTACATGTAGGTAGGGGTAAAGTGATTATGCATTGATAATAAACAGCGAGTAGCAGCAACATAAAAAAAAGGGGGGGGGGGGGGGGGGCAATGCATATAGTCCAGGTAGCCATTTGATTAGCTGTTCAGCATTCTTATGGCTTGGGGGTAGAAGCTGTTAAGAAGCCTTTTGGACCTAGACTTGGCGCTCCGGTAACGCTTGCCATGCAGTAGCAGAGAGAACAGTCTATGACTAGGGTGGCTGGAGTCTTTGGCTATTTTTAGGGCCTTCCTCTGACACCGCCTGGTATAGAGGTCCTGGATGGCAGGAAGCTTGGCCCCAGTGATGTACTGGGCCGTACTGACTACCCTCTGTAGTGCCTTGCGGTCGGTGGCTGAGCAGTTGCCATACCAGGCGGTGATGCAACCAGTCAGGATGCTCTCTATGGAGCAGCTGTAGAACTTTTTGAGGATCTGAGGACCCATGCCAAATATTTTCAGTCTCCTGAGGGGGAATAGGCTTTGTCATGCCCTCTTCACGACTATCTTGGTGTGTTTGGACCATGATAGTTTGTTGGTGATGTGGACACCAAGGAACTTGAAGCTCTCAACCTGCTCCACTACAGCCCCGTCGATGAGAATGGGTGCGTGCTCGCCCTCTTTTTCCTGTAGTCCACGATGATCTCCTTTGTCTTGATCACGTTGAGGGAGAGGTTGTTGTCCTGGCACCACACTGCCAGGTCTCTGACCTCCTCCCTATAGGCTGTCTCATCGTTGTCGGTGATCAGGCCTACCACCGTTGTGTCGTCAGCAAACTTAATGATGGTGTTGGAGTCTTGCTTGGCCACGCTGCCATGGTTGAACAGGGAGTACAGGAGGGGACTAAGAACGCACCCCTGAGAGGCTCCCGTGTTGAGGATCAGCGTGGCAGATGTGTTGTTGCCTACCCTTACCACCTGGGGGCGGCCCGTCAGGAAGTGCAGGATCCAGTTGCAGAGGGAGGTGTTTAGTGCCAGGGTCCTTAGCTTAGTGATGAGCTTTGAGATCACTATGGTGTTGAATGCTGAGCTGTAGTCAATGAACAGCATTCTCACGTAGGTGTTCCTTTTGTCCAGGTGGGAAAGGGCAGTGTGGAGTGCAATAGAGATTGCGTCATCTGTGGATCTGTTGGGGCGGTATGCAAATTGGAGTGGGTCTAGGGTTTCTGGGATGATGGTGTTGATGTGAGCCATGACCAGCCTTTCAAAGCACTTCATGGCTACAGATGTGAGTGCTACGGGTCGGTAGTCATTTAGGCAGGTTACCTTGGTGTTCTTGGGCACAGGGACTATGGTGGTCTGCTTGAAACATGTAGGTATGACAGACTCGGCCAGGGACAGCTTGAAAATGTCAGTGAAGACACTTGCCAGTTGGTCAGCGCATGCTCGGAGTACACGTCTTGGTAATCCGTCTGGCCCTGTGGCCTTGTGAATGTTGACCTGTTTAAAGGTCTTACTCACATCGGCTACGGTGAGCGTTATCACACAGTCGTCCGGAACAGCTGGTGCTCTCATGCGTGCTTCAGTGTTGCTTGCCTCGAAGCGCGCATAGAAGTGATTTAGCTCGTCTGGTAGGCTCATGTCACTGGGCAGCTCGTGGCTGGGCTTCCCTTTGTAGTCTGTAATAGTTTGCAAGCCTTGCCACTTCCGATGAGTATCGGAGCCGGTGTAGTAGGATTCAATCTTAGTCCTGTATTGACACTTTGCCTGTTTGATGGTTCATCAGAGGGCATAGCGGGATTTCTTATAAGCGTCCGGGTTAGAGTCCCACTCCTTGAAAGCGGCAGCTCTACCCTTTAGCTCAGTGCAGATGTTGCCTGTAATCCATGGCTTCTGGTTGGGATATGAACGTATGGTCACTGTGGGGACGACGTCGTCAATGCATTTATTAATGAAGCCGGTGACTGATATCGTATACTCGTATACGAGGGAGAGCTGTGTGTGGAGTAAAGGCGGTCTACAATAGTTTTTCCTCTGGTTTAAGTTTCCCTGCATTAAAGTCCCCGGCCACTAGGAGTGCCGCCTCTGGATGATACATTTTTTGTTTGCTTATGGTCTCATACAGCTTGCTGAGTGTGGTCTTAGTGCCAGCATCGGTTTGTGGTGGGAAATTGACAGCTACGATAAATATAGATGAAAACTCTCTTGGTAAATAGTGTGGTCTACAGCTTATCATGAGATACTCTGCCTCAGGCGAGCAAAACCTTGAGACTTCCTTAATATTAGATTTTGCGCACTAGCTGTTTTGACAAATAGACACAGACTGCCACCCCTTGTCTTACCAGAGGCAGTTGTTCTGTCTTGCCGATGGACGGAAAACCCAGCCAACTGTATATTATCCATGTCGTCGTTCAGCCACGACTCAGTGAAACATAAGATATTACCGTTTTTAATGTCCCGTTGGTAGGATAGTCTTGAACGGAGCTCATCCAGTTTATTCTCCAATGATTGCATGTTGGCCAATAGGACAATAAAGGCCGGTTACCCACTCACCGACGAATTCTCACAAGGCACCCGGACCTGCGTTCCCTGTATCTGCATATTTTCTTCATGTGAATGACGGGGATTTGGGCCTGGTCTGGTATCTGCAGTAAATCCTTCACGTTCGACTCGTTAAAGAAAAAACCTTTGTCCAGTTCGAGGTGAGTAATCGTTGTTCTGATATCCAGAAGCTCTTTTCGGTCATACGAGTCAGTTGCAGAAACATTATGTACAAAATAAATTACAAACAACTAAAAAAAACACACAAAATAGCACAATTGGTTTGGAGCCGGTAAAACGGCAGCCATCGCCTCCATTATGACACACTCCGTTACCAATATTGAGCCGTTTCGATTTGCCACATTTTTTGCCACATTCTCAGGCAGGCCTTGGTTACATCCCAAATGGCACCCTATTCCCTACATAATGCACTACTTTCGGGAGAGAATCCTTAAAAGTAAAGAGGGGAAAGCAGGTCAGACACTCCATCTGAACAACGTGAGTGAGAAGGGGAGGACATGCAGTGTTGTCTCTCCACAGACAACACAACAGCAGACAAGCAAATGATGGAGAATGTTGTAGACGGATCAAAACAATCAATATTTCTTGCTGTTCACCCTCCACAGCAAACAACTAACCCCACCCTACCAAACCCCCAATGAAAATACCTGTCAGTAAGAAGGTCAGTGCTCCTGCCAGCCTGTCAGGCAACTAGTCCAAACAACAGCTCCGAGCAAAGACCTTAATCTACAAAGAAAAACAACCACCGATAGAAAACTGTCAAGAAAACAAAGAAAAACATTGTTTCAGGAAAAGCCTTTTTTTACCGATGTGCACTCGCTTGAAACGAGACTGGTGATTAATGAATGGGCTCTGACATGATGAGGTAGTTAGCGTAGCCACCGTTACCTAATCTAAATGAAGCAGGGAGGAGGCCCATTTCTGAGGCAGTTTTATGTGGGGTTGAGTGGAGCACAAGCGTGCCGTGGTGTGGAGTCAGACGGTGGTTTGAATTTTTCAAGCCTTCGCTCTCTTTCATCAATTAAAAGAGCTGCTCCTAATTAAACAGCTCGCTAGCAGATGGAGCGGAGGTAGGGGTCGGACGTGACCGGGACGGGACAGGACAGGGTGTGTGTGTGGGGAAGAGAGGGTGGAGTGTGGAGTGTGGTGTGTGTGTGTGTGGTGGAGTGTGCCTGTGTATGTGTGCGTGCCTGTGTGCGTAAGTGTGTGTGTGCAGTGGGAGTTTGGGGAGAGAGGAAGCCCACTGAGTTTGTAATTAGCAGAGTTAAGCAGGACGTCCAACAGCTGGCGAGGAGTTTGACTGTTTTTTCATCCTCTGTCTCCCAGGCTTGTTAACTGTGTCTCAAAAAGAGAAACTCACTCTTCTCCGCCAACTAGGACTGACCCCTGACCGGCGGCATGCAGCTTCTCTCCCCATACTGTATTTCTGCTACAAGCATGCACACACACACACACACACACACACACACACACACACACACACACACACACACACACACACACACACAATCTCAACTACTGGCAGGGGAGATACAGTCTATCTCCAAACTCCAAACTTGTAGCATCCATTAAACACAAGGATACTTCACTTACTGTGACCATGTGGTCCGACCAGGGTGTCTGTATGTCCCTGTGCTGTGTGTGGGACCTCGATGGATGAAAGCCTCCTCATCTCTCTTCTTATTTGCTTGGAATTCTGCGTTGCTGTGCACATGCCAACTCTACTGTCCTGCTCTTGTTTCTCCATCTGAGACCACACACGCAGAGACATACTGTATGTACACACACACACACGCTCACACACACACACTCCCCTTATGGAAAAACCACATGAATTTCACAAGTGATCTTGTGTGATCTTATTTGATCACGTAATTTCATGTGAAATTAATGTGAAATAAATGTGACAACATGGGGATGCAATAGTTCAACATGTGATAACATGACACTACACATCTGACAACAGTTGAGCACATGTGAAAACCCAGGTGTCAAATGTAATTTAGAATATTTTACTTTGAAAGGTATAATTGACATTAATTCAATTTAAACAGTCATGGTCCCCTGCAGGTTGTCTCCGGTTTGTTCCAGGGATGTCCCCAAGGACGTTTTTTGGACATTCTTAGAACGTTGTGTCATGGTTCCCTGTTGGTTTTTGTCTAGTTGTGGTGAAAATATAGTAAATCTACAACTAGTTACTGTATTTTTACAGCTAAATTCAGGTGTTAATGTTAAAGGACAGTATGCTACTGTATGCTGATTACTTGGGACTCAACCTCACTTGGAATTTGAACTCTGAAGTTCAAAACATAAAGTTCTTACTGCAACTTAAAGTGGCAGTGAAAATAAAGAAAATGCTGTATTCTGATTTCAATTAGTGTAAAAATATTGTATAGTGTTGTACTGTGACCACACTTGGGACTCAGCCTTAAATGGAATTTGAACTCATAACCTCTTGGTTGCTAGCAACCTGAAATTCCCTGCTACAGTACAGTCGGGAGAGGTTGTGTTTTTCTCTAGCTGGAGGTAAGCAGGAGGTAAGCTTCTCATATGGCGTTGAGTAAAGCTTAACCATGTATTAGATCGTAGGTAGGTAGTTAGTTGTAGTTAGGTATTGTATTTATTATAGGTTAGTATTGTTGTTATTGTAGGTTTCCGTAGGTAATTGTAGGTTAGTATCGAAGCACGAGGCTAGCTAGCTAGCGGGTAGCTACTGGTAACGATTAGCAACGGTGGAGAGCTGTTTCCAATGTTAATGTGCTGCTACCCAACGTTTAATTTTTGCTGCGTTATGCGTTATGAAAGGAACTAGACACGGACATGAATTATCTGTTTAGTGTGCTAACACACTCTTGGCAGTTTGTTGTAACCAAGTATTGGTGCTAAATTGTGTGTTAATGGATGCTTGCTAGTTAGCTACGGCGTCATAGCTAGGTATCGTGGGTTGTTGTGGGTAGTTACTGTAGGTTGGCAGTGTCTTCGGCCGTGCCGGCTGTAGCACGAAGCGAGCTAACTAGCCGTTTTTCGAACAGAGTCAGAGTCAACACAGTAGCCATTGTGTGCCGGGTGTAGCACGAAGCTAGCTAGCCGTTCTTCAAACAAAGTCAACACAGTGGCCATTGCTAGCTACCCAACACGACCAGCTAACTGTACTGTAGTAGCTAAATACAATATACTTGTCCTAGCTAGCCAACGTTGAATCATTGCTGCGTCATGAAAGGAACTTGACACAGACACGAATGATCTGTTTAGTGTGTTATCATACTATTGGTGTGTCTTGGCAGTGTCTTCGGCCGTGCCGGCTGTAGCACGAAGCGAGCTAACTAGCCGTTTTTTCGAACAGTCAGAGTCAACACAGTAGCCATTGTGTGCCGGGTGTAGCACGAAGCTAGCTAGCTAGCCGTTCTTCAAACAAAGTCAACACAGTGGCCATTGCTAGCTACCCAACACGTCCAGCTAACTGTACTGTAGTAGCTAAATACAATATACTTGTCCTAGCTAGCCAACGTTTAATCATTGCTGCGTCATGAAAGGAACTTGACACAGACACGAATGATCTGTTTAGTGTGTTATCACACTATTGGTGGTTTGTTGTGACCAAGTGTTGGTGCTAAACTGTGTGTTACTGGATGCTAGCATGCTAGTTAGCTAGTTAACAAACTATTGGTGATTTGTTGTGACCAAGTGTTGGTGCTAAACTGTGTGTTAAACTGTGTGTTATTGGATGCTAGCATGCTAGTTAGCTATGGTGTCATAGTTAGCTAGCTGAATAAAGTGGGTTGAGTCTATTCCTTTAAACATTGAACCGCTGTGGTTCACAACAATTCTGATTTCTAAAGGTGGAAGTTGGGAGAGTTTTTGTTCGGGTGGTTCAGTGAAACAATTTTAGTTTCTGAGGTAGAAGTTTTTGGTGAGGGAGGCCCTGCTCTCTCCTCCTCCAGATGCTTAGCTCATTTCATTCCGATCTCCTCTGCATTTTTGTAGCCATTTGCTACAGCCTGTCAACTATGCCTCTGCCTATCCCTGTTCTCTCCTCTCTGCACAGGCTACACAAACGCACCACACCGCGCGGCTGCTGCCTCTCTAACCTGGTGGTCCCTGCACGCACCCCTCACCTGGAGTTCCAGGTCGCAGGCAGCCTCTGGAACTGCCGTTCTGCTGCCAACAAAGCTGACTTCATCCCAGCCTATGCCAACCTCCAGTCCCTCGACTTCCTGGCGCTGACGGAAACATGGATCACCACTGAAAACACTGCTACTCCTACTGCTCTCTCCTCGTCTGACCATGTGTTCTCGCATACCCCGAGAGCATCTGGTCAGAGGGGTGGTGGTACAGGAATCCTCATCTCTCCCAAGTGGACATTCTCAATTTTTCCCCTAACCCATCTGTCTATCTCCTCATTTGAATTCCATGCTGTCACAGTCACTAGCCCATTTAAGCTTAATATCCTTGTCATCTATCGCCCTCCAGGTTCCCTTGGAGAGTTCATCAATGAGCTTGACGCCTTGATAAGTTCCTTTCCTGAGGATGGCTCACCCCTCACAGTTTTGGGGGATTTCAACCTCCCTATGTCCACATTTGACTCATTTCTCTCTGCCTCCTTCTTTCCACTCCTCTCCTCTTTTGACCTCACCCTCTCACCGTCCCCCCCTACTCACAAGGCAGGCAATACGCTTGACCTCATCTTCACTAGATGCTGCTCCTCTACTAATCTCACTGCAACTCCCCTCCATGTCTCCGACCACTACTTTGTTTCCTTTTCTCTCTCGCTCTCCTCCCACACTACTCACTCTGCCCCTACACAGATGGTAATGCGCCGCCGCAACCTTCGCTCTCTCTCTCCCACTACTCTCTCCTCTTCCATCCTATCATCTCTTCCCTCTGCTCAATCCTTCTCCCTCCAATCTCCTGATTCTGCCTCCTCAACCCTCCTCTCCTCCCTTTCTGCATCCTTTGACTCTCTGTGTCCCCTATCCTCCCGGCCGGCTCGGTCCTCCCCTCCAGCTCCGTGGCTTGATGACTCACTGCGAGCTCACAGAACAGAGCTCCGGGCAGCGGAGCGGAAATGGAAGAAAACTAAACTCCCTGCCGACCTGGCATCTTTTCACTCCCTCCTCTCTACATTTTCTTCATCTGTTTCTGCTGCTAAGGCCACCTTCTACCACTCTAAATTCTAAGCATCTGCCTCTAACCCTAGGAAGCTCTTTGCCACATTTTCCTCCCTCCTGAATCCCCCCCCCCCCCCCCCCCCCCTCCTCTCTCTCTGTGGATGACTTCGTCAACCACTTTGAAAAGAAGGTTGACGACATCCGATCCTCGTTTGTTAAGTCTAATGACACTGCTGGTCCTGCTCACACTGCCCTACCCTATGCTTTGACTTCTTTCTCCCCTCTCTCTCCAGATAAAATCCTGCGACTTGTGACTGCAGGCCGCCCAACAACCTGCCCGCTTGACCCCATCCCCTCCTCCCTTCTCCAGACCATCTCCGGTGACCTTCTCCCCTACCTCACCTCGCTGATCAACTCATCCTTGACCGCTGGCCATGTCCCTTCCGTCTTCAAGAGAGCGAGAGTTGCTCCCCTTCTCAAAAAACCAACACTCGACCCCACTGATGTCAACAACTACAGACCAGTATCCCTTCTTTCTTTTCTTTCCAAAACTATTGAGCGTGCCGTCTTTAGCCAACTCTCTTGCTATCTCTCTCAGAATGACCTTCTTGATCCAAACCAATCAGGTTTCAGGACTGGTCATTCAACTGAGACTGCTCTTCTCTGTGTCACGGAGACTCTCCGCACTGCTAAAGCTAACTCTCTCTCCTCTGCTCTTGTCCTTCTAGACCTGTCTGCTGCCTTTGATACTGTGAACCATCAGATCCTCCTCTCCACCCTCTCCGAGCTGGGCATCTCCGGCGCGGCTCACTCCTGGATTGCGTCCTACCTGACCGGTCGCTCCTACCAAGTGGCGTGGCGAGAAGCTGTCTCCGCACCACGTGCTCTCACCACTGGTGTCCCCCAAGGCTCAGTTCTAGGCCCTCTCCTTTTCTCCCTATACACCAAGTCACTTGGCTCTGTCATATCCTCACATGGTCTCTCCTATCATTGCTACGCTGACGATACACAACTAATCTTCTCCTTTCCCCCTTCTGATAACCAGGTGGCGAATCGCATCTCTGCATGTCTGGCAGACATATCAGTATGGATGACGGATCACCACCTCAAGCTGAACCCTGGCAAGACGGAGCTGCTCTTCCTCCCGGGGAAGGACTGCCTGTTCCATGATCTCGCCATCACGGTTGACAACTCCGCTGTGTCCTCCTCCCAGAGTGCGAAGAGCCTAGGCGTGACCCTGGACAACACCCTGTCGTTCTCCGCCAACATCAAGGCGGTGACCCGCTCCTGCAGGTTCATGCTCTACAACATTCGGAGAGTACGACCCTGCCTTACACAGGAAGCGGCACAGGTCCTAATCCAGGCACTTGTCATCTCCCGTCTGGACTACTGCAACTCGCTGTTGGCTGGCCTCCCTGCCTGTGCCATTAAACCCCTACAACTCATCCAGAATGCCGCAGCCCGTCTGGTGTTCAACCTTCCCAAGTTCTCTCACGTCACCCCCCTCCTCCGCACACTCCACTGGCTTCCAGTTGAAGCTCGCATCCGCTACAAGACCATGGTGCTTGCCTATGGAGCAGTGAGGGGAACGGCACCTCTGTACCTTCAGGCTCTGATCAGTCCCTACACCCAAACGAGGGCATTGCTCTCATCCACCTCTGGCCTGCTGGCTCCCCTTCCTCTGCGGAAGCATAGTTCCCGCTCAGCCCAGTCAAAACTGTTCGCTGCTCTGGCACCCCAATGGTGGAACAAGCTCCCTCACGACGCCAGGACAGCGGAGTCACTCACCACCTTCCGGAGACATTTGAAACCCCACCTCTTTAAGGAATACCTGGGATAGGATAAAGGAATCCTTCTACCCCCCCCCCCCCCCCAATTGTAAAGTGGTTATCCCACTGGCTATAGGGTGAACGCACCAATTTGTGAGTCGCTCTGGCTAAGAGCGTCTGCTAAATGACGTTAATGTGCCCTTGAGCAAGGCACTTAACCCTAATTGCTCCTGTAAGTCGCTCTGGATAAGAGCGTCTGCTAAATGACTAAAATGTAAATGTAAATGTAAGCTACACCACCAGATGTGTGAGCATGGAAGAGATATGGCCACAGACTTATTGGCAAGAATACATTTCTGTACTTTGCTGAAAGCTGCCCAGACTCAAGTAAATAATTGTCCAATTATCACCATCAACGTAAAACTAGCAGTGCTCAAGGACATAGAGCACACATACATTCTTTGGGGATTTGAACTTGCAACCTCTTGGTTGAGAGTGCATTGATGTTTCTGCAATGCCACCAGGTTCATACTTACTCACACTACTGTAAATTCTCCAAAAATAAGGGTGTTGTTACCTGGGTACAAAAAGGTAAAAGGTACACTTCACAGGTACACATATGAACTCAAAAGGTACCGTTCTGTCAGGCGTCAGTGTGTAGCAGTAGGACGGAGTCAGGCGCAGGACACAGAGCTAGTAGACAACGTACTTTACTCGTGAAAATAAATGAACATAATCTCCAAGCATGGAGGACAAATCCCGCTCACCAGTCGATGACACCATACATAGAACAAACACGCACACAACACAATGGGAGCCAGATAGTTAAATAGGGAACAAATCATGAACATAATGGGAACCAGGTGTGTACAATAAAGACAAAACAAGTAGAACACAGAAACATAGATCGGTGGCAGCTAGTACTCCGGTGGCGACGAACGCCGAAGCCTGCCCGAGCAAGGAGTAGGGGCAGCCTCGGCTGAATTCGTGACACGTTCGGTACCTTGTAGATATAATGGGACATTTTTCTACCCAATATTTTGAACATAAGGTATGATCACCACTGCACTTTGATACAGTGTGGGCAATGTACTGATGGGGTCTATTAGCATATTTGGGTGTGTGGTCAATATACAGTACCAGTCAAAAGTTTGGACACACCTAGTCATTCCAGGGTTTTTCTTTATTTTTACTATTTTCTACATTGTAGAATAATAGTGAAGACATCAAAACGATGAAATAACACAAATGGAATCATGTAGTAACCAAAAAAGTGTTAAACAAATCAAAATATGTTTTATATTTGAGATTCTTCAAATAGCCACCCTTTGCCTTGATGACAGCTTTGCACACTCTTGGCATTCTCTCAAACAACTTCATGAGGTAGTTACCTGGAATGCATTTCAATTAACAGGTGTGCCTTGTTAAAAGTGAATTTGTGGAATTTCTGCGTTTGAGCCAATCAGTTGTGTTGTGACAAGGTAGGGGTGGTATACAGAAGATTGCCCTATTTGGTAAAAGACCAAGTACATATTATGGCAAGAACAGCTCAAATAAGCACAGAGAAATGACAGTCCATCATTACTTTATTAAGACATGAAGGTCAGTCAATCCGGAAAATATCAAGAACTTCAAGTGCAGTCGCAAAAAACATCAAGCGATATGATGAAACTGGCTCTCATGAGGACCGCCACAGGTAAGGAAGACCCAGAGTTACCTCTGCTGCAGAGGATAAGTTCATTAGAGTTACCAGCCTCAGAAATTGCAGCCAAAATAAATGCTTCACAGAGTTCAAGTAACAGACACATCTCAACATCAAGGAGACTGCGTGAATCAGGCCTTTATGGTCAAATTGCTGCAAAGAAACCACTTATAATGGACACCAATAATAAGAAGAGACTTGCTTGGGCCAAGAAACACAAGCAATTAGACCGGTGGAAATCTGTCCTTTGTGAGATGTTTGCTTCCAACCACCGTGTCTTTGTGAGACGCAGAGTAGATGAACGGATAATCTCTGCATGTGTGGTTCCCACTGTGAAGCATGGAGGAGGAGGTGTGATGGTGTGAGGGTGCTTTGCTGGTGACACTGTCTGTGATTTATTTAGAATTCAAGGCACACTTAACCAGCATGGCTACCACAGAATTCTGCAGCGATACACCATCCCATCTGGTTTGCGCTTAGCGGGACTATCATTTGTTTTTCAACAGGACAATGACCCAACACACCGCCAGGCTGTGTAAGGGCTATTTGACCAAGAAGGAGAGTGATGGAGTGCTGCATCAGATGACCTGGCCTCCACAATCCCCCGACCTCAACCCAATTGAGATGGTTTGAGATGAGTTGGACCGCAGAGTGAAGGAAAAGCAGCCAACAAGTGCTCAGCATATGTGGGAACTCCTTCAAGACTGTTGGAAAAGCATTCCAGGTGAAGCTGGTTGAGAGAATGCCAAGAGTGTGCAAAGCTGTCATCAAGGCAAAGGGTGGCTACCTTGAATAATCTAAAATCAAAAATATATCTTGATTTTTTTTACACTTTTTTGGTTACTACATGATTCCATATGTGTTGTTTCATAGTTTTGATGTCTTCACTACTATTCTACAATGTAGAAAATAGTAAAAATAAAGAAAAACCCTTGAATGAGTAGGTGTGTCCAAACTTTTGACTGGTACTGTAAATGTGTATTTGTGCCAACCGCCAGTGGAAGTGTTGTAGACGTTTCTGATGGTTAAGCGGATGTAACTAGAGCACCTCCTTTGACACTGTCTGTTCTGTAAACTTTGTAAGAGAATGTGTCAGTAATGAGCTGCACTGTGAATAGTTTTTTTGTGCATTTTCCACTAACTTAATGGCAACTTGTTGCTGTGAATTTGTAATTTCTTAACTGGGATGACATTCCTGTGTATGGTAACCAAAAAGAGCTAGCTGATAACCATGCCTGCTATCTTCTGATAGGCTGCAGCTGTTACAGTATGCTGCCAATCAGAAAGTGATGTGCATGTTGTCAACAGAAGAGTAAGTGAAGGCATAGTAGGTTACTGGCAAGACTGCTAGTGGCAGCAAGTATCCTGTATATTACTGGCAACATTTTGCCAGTAAGTTATTGTGAATTTTACAATAACTTACTGACAAGTAATTTCCAGTTAATAAACCCTTTCCAGCAAGAGTGGAATATTACATTTCTTGTTGGATCATCACCTCTGCCTGTATTAATGAGTATAATTTGCTGGTGCAAAACCATATATGAAAACATTATACATATTTTCTAAGCTGAGAAACAGCCTTTTGAAATTATATGACATACAACAGCACCCAATCAATCAAATTGTAATCAGTCAAGAAATAACACCTGTGAAAATGTGTATCTTATGGGAAAATCAATGCTTTTTTTCCAAACAACTGCCATTTACACAACTTTCTAATGGCAATAGAGGAAAATGTATAGCATATTGAGTCTTCCTTGTGTTTTAAGGTTTGAACATCTGAAATCAGAATAGAAATACCTTTTACTGTGAACTGTTTTAGTGACCAATGTTTTTTTTCTCCAAAACGTCTATGGAATGTTCCTTGATCAGACACTTTCTTATCTGGATAGTATATTAAACACAAATCTGCACCAAAACAAAATACAAATAGCATTTAGTCTTACATATGATAAGGAAACACGAACAAGTAATATCATATTAATAAAACAGGATTTCAGTCCTTCACGGCGTAGTGTGTTACCAATTGTTCTCTTGGTGACTATGGTCCCAGCTGCCTTGAGATCATTGACAAGATCCTCCCGTGTAGTTCTGGGCTGATTCCTCACCGTTCTCATGATCATTGCAACTCCACGAGGTGAGATCTTGCATGGAGTCCCAGGCAGAGGGAGATTGACAGTTCTTTTGTGTTTCTTCCATTTGCGAATAATCGCACCAACTGTTGTCACCTTCTCACTAAGCTGCTTGGCGATGGTCTTGTAGCCCATTCCAGCCTTGTGTAGGTCTACAATCTTGTCCCTGACATCCTTGGAGAGCTCTTTGGTCTTGGCCATGGTGGAGAGTTTGGAATCTGATTGATTGATTGCTTCTGTGGACAGGTGTCTTTTATACAGGTAACAAGCTGAGATTAGAAGCACTCCCTTTAAGAGTGTGCTCCTAATGTCAGCTCGTTACCTGTATAAAATACACCTGGGAGCCAGAAATCATTCTGATTGAGAGGGGGTCAACTACTTATTTCCCTCATTAAAATGCAAATCAATTTATAACATTTTTTACATGCGTTTTTCTGTATTTTTTTGTTGTTATTCTGTCTCTCACTGTTCAAATAAACCTACTATTAAAATTATTGACTGATCGTTTCTTTGTCAGTGGGCAAACATACAGAATCAGCAGGGGACAGGGGCGGTGTGTTCAATAGGGCGATATGGGCGACGCACTGCCAAACGGGAAAAGGAAGGGATTTTTTTTCTAATCAATTATATCACGGCAACAGTAGTTATCAGTGTTCTAATCTGATCTGACTGCCACTAAATGTCAAATCAGGCTAAAGTCGTGCTTCAAATGGCCCCGCCCATTTTTGGGGCGATTTCAGTCATGTTGAAAATCGCCCAGAAGTCTGTCATAGACTCCCATGTAAAATCTATTTTTTTCAAATTTAAAAGCTTTCAATACAATCTCTATGGGTGTCTGTGGGCTTGCACTTACGCGCTTTCGTCATATGTGACGTAACCATGAACGTAACTAAGAAAATAGCGGCTAGCAGCGTCTCTGTTGCGACCTGCAGTGTGGCGTTATCTTATGTTTTTAATTTGTACACTTAGTGGCGTTATTTTATGTTTTTAATTTGTACACTTAGTTTACAAACATTCTGCCAACCATGGATTTCCAGTGGTGGGTTTTGGACTGATCTTGTTGATCGTGTACATACCCGCTACGAACGGACTAAATAATGAAAACGCTGCTGGCAGCGGAATCCAATACAGCTGGGAGACTTGGCTGGATGACAGAGTCCCGGACAGAGAAGTGGAGCCGGCCGGCTTCACCCTGGTCAGAGCGGACCGCGATCTGACAGTCACAGGGAAAATCGATCCTGGTAAGAGAGCGACTCTGTACCCCCGACATTGAACTGCTTTCTGTGTCACTGCGACCTTACTATCTGCCCCGTGAGTTCCCCCAATTGTTTGTTACCGTTGTGTACTGTTGATAATCACAAGTTTACTGGAGAACTGAGACCAAGTAGAGACTTTGGACAGGGTGGATATGGTATAATAAAGGCAGTTTATTCAGAGGTAAAGATATCTGGAATCGCGTGCACGGACTCGTTCGTCAAACTCTTAGGGAGCTATCTGAAGAGAGCCCCGAAAACATTGTGTGCAGACATTTTATACAATAAATGATGTAGGTTGAATCTAATAGTTCTGATCTTCTGATTGGTCCTGATGAGTTGGGCGAGGTCCCCTCCACTGTTGCATTGGCTCTGAGTCGGGTTCTCTGTCTTCAAATGTTCAGCCTAAAGAGAGGGGATTTTTGTGTGTGTGTGTGTGTGTGTTTAACAGTGATGATGTGTGTGTGTGTGTGTGTTATCAGTGATGATGATGTGTGTGTGTGTGTGTGTGTGTGTGTCCTCAGAGCAAGAACTCGTGAGTTGGAAGAACTGAGAGACCTATGGCGTGGGTGTTGTCCTTGGCCACCTGCTGACAAGGCTGACAAGATAGGACTCTTTTGTCCATTGTTATAGGATAGGAACAGCATTGATTGAAAACAAACGCCCAACACAAAATGGGTCATGCACAAGATTTTAGTCAGACCAAGCTATAACATTATATATTTACTACGACAGTACATTCAACCAAAAGCTAATATAACAAAGGCATCAGAGATTATTTATAATCTGTCACAGAAACTGGAATCCATCTCCCCAGATCAGTCAATAAATGCTTCTGGTATTGACTTATATGCTGCCCCTGTCTTCATGTTGTTGCTGGACATATCTTTTTTTAAATGTGTGTAGGTCACCTAAATCATCAGAAAAATTGCCCCTCCTGAGAATTTTTTCAGGAGCCGCCACTGCCAGGGGATCAAATACTTTTTTCCCTCACTGTACAACAGTGCAGAAAATGTGGTTTCACATAAAACAATCTTTTAAATAACGTGCCTACAACAGGATTCAACCTCATACCCTCACATCCATGAATGTTTTATAGTTCCCTACTCTACTTGCTAAGCTACCGGTTAGGTGAAACATTTTGTACAAAATCCTTACTATATTTGTAAGTACGGTGTCCTGTAGAGGTCGGTGTTTGAAAGCAGCTTGGCATCGAAGAATGCACCGGAACCACGGCCAAATCAGTGGGATCTCGCATTGTGCAACACACGGTTTGAAAAAGCAAATGATCAAACTAAGCTTCGGATGTCATTGATGACGTACTTCTGCTAAAGTGATACATGCATCGGCACACTGCTTCGAAGTTAGCTGCTTAGCGATTTAGACGCATGCCTCGGAGCTCCGGTTTCAAACATAACATCACTAACCGAAAGTAATCTATGGGCTAGGAGAAACTGTAATACATGGTTCAGTTTTCTTTAACCCTTTGACACGAAAAACACACAGGTGTGATCATTCTACAGTGGTCCCTGCAGCGTATGCTCAAACCGGTGTGATTAGAACACTTCATTATAACTTCTAGTTATGATTGATGCAATAGTCAGCGTTGCAGCTTGCCACACAGTTTTTTTCACCAAAACATAATATCAATGACCTAATAGCTATTGCTATTTACAATTCATCACATCACAGGTACAGTTGAAGTCGGAAGTTTACATACATTTAGGTTGGAGTCATTAAAACTCGTTTTTCAACCACTCCACAAATTTCTTGTTCTCAAACGATCATTTTGGCAAGTCGGTTAGGACATCTACTTTGTGCATGACACAAGTAATTTTTCCAACAATTGTTTACAGACAGATTATTTCACTTATAATTCACTGTATCACAATTCCAGTGGGTCAGAAGTTTACATACACTAAATTGACTGTGCCTTTAAACAGCTTGGAAAATTCCAGAAGATGATGTCATGGCTTTAGAAGCTTCTGATAGGCTAATTGACATCATTTGAGTCAATTGGAGGAGTACCTGTGGATGTATTTCAAGGCCTACCTTCAAACTCAGTGCCTCTTTGCTTGACATCATGGGAAAATCAAAAGAAATCAGCGAAGACCTCAGAAAAATAATTATAGACCTCCACAAGTCGGGTTCATCCTTGGGAGGAATTTCCAAACACCTGAAGGTACCACGTTAATCTGTACAAACAATAGTACAACTTATTGTGGTAAGCTTGTGGAAGGCTACCCGAAACGTTTGACCCAAGTTAAACAATTTAAAGGCAATGCTACCAAATATGAATTGAGTGTATGTAAACTTCTGACCCACTGGGAATGTGATGAAATAAATAAAAGCTGAAATAAATAATTCTCTCTACTATTATTCTAACATTTCACATTCTTAAAATAAAGTGGTGTTCCTAACTGACCGAAGACAGGGAATTCTTGCTATGATTAAATGACAGGAATTGTGAAAAACTGAGTTTAAATGTATTTGGCTAAGTTGTATGTAAACTTCCGACTTCAACTGTAAGTTTACCAGTGATCGAAATAATTGAGTAAAACACTTTCTAAAAGTCGAAAGTCATCTGACGAAGAGTAAAGTTTGTGCGCGTCGCCAGGTTTGTTTTTCCGCATCAACCAAAGATAAGATTAGGTGACAAGATGAGTTGGGTCTGTTTGCGGTATGCCTGTTGAAGGGGGTGTGTCGTCTACCATCATTCAGTTCCCATCATTTACTTCCGGAAGTTTACTAGAAAGACGAGTGAACCATCCCTTCACCTCATATTGTTATAACATCTTTGGTCTGACAGACGTTTACGTGACACCCAGAATGCATTTTATGATGTCAACAAACCTGGCTCTACATATAGCTAACAATTAGCTTAGCAATAGCTCATCATAATCAGTACAACCTTCAAAAAGGTATTTTACACACATCATATATGTCCATTACAATCTATGCAAGAATCAGAATGCATTATTTGTCACCATTACTTGAAAACAGTAAATAATTACCACACAAACCCTTTTCTGATAATGATTTATTTATACAAGTGGGACGTAAACGCTGACACTCACTCGGAGCCATTCAGTGTTATTGTTTATGTATGTAGCTAGTGGGCTAAGCTGTAGCATTAGTAATGTCTTTCAAAAGGAGACAACTCACAAATGCAGAAATTCTGGAGATTTTTTGTAAATTCTGACAATGAGTATTTCACCTGTTGTTTACGAAACAGTAACATTTGATTTGATTTGAGAACAAAATGTATCCAATACATTATAGTCTACACAGGGTCTTCCACTGACATCCAACATTATGAGGGGCTTGGGGTGTTGGGGTCTGTGGTGATGAGCATGCTGGCTTCTCATCTCGGGAAGAGACACACTTTGTATGTGGACAATTGGTACAGTAGTCCCACACTCTTTCAGCATCTGCTCTCCAACAGCACAGGGGCCTGTGGCACAGTTTGGTTGAACAGGAAGGGGATGCCAGCATTCGGAAAATGCAGAAGGGGGAGGTGGAGTTCAAGGAGACTGGTCAACAGCTGGTAGTAAAGTGGCATGACAAACGAGACGTCCATGTCCTCTCTACTGTCCATACAACAACCATGTCGGCCACAGGGAAGGTGGACCACCTGACAGGAGAGAGAAAGATCAAACCAGACTGTGCGCTTGACTATAACCTCAAAATGGGGGCAGTGGATAAGGCGGACATGATAAACAGCTTTGTGGAATGTGTTCGGAAAACTTCGAAGTGGTATAAGAATATTTTTCCATCTACCCACTCCCTCATCATCCTCCCCACTACCTCTCCCCCATAGGTGAGGTGATTACCTAACAAAGGTACAGAGAGAACCTCATGAGAGAGCTGCTGGAGGAGCGCCCATCCACTGGGGGCCGTCCTGCTGCAGACAATCCCCTACGCCTCACTGCAAGGCATCTTCCCTCTGAAGTCCCTCAAATTGCTGCTCATGGCAGTCGCACACAGAGGCACTGCAGAGTCTGCCTGTCCAGCACCAGTAGAAGGAAGCAGGGGTGGTTGACAAAGTACATGTGTTTAGCTTGTGACACAGGGGTGGGGGTGAGAATTCAGTTTTTGTTGTTCAATCTGTACATGAATATTGAAATATGGGTTATGCATATTGTTATGACTTGCCCTCATGGGCTGAGGATCAAAGATGCCGGCTACGCAAAGGTTTGAACACACCCTCTCCTGGGGGCCAGTTTTGTGACCGGTCATAAATTCCTTGCAGAAACGTTCTCTTCCGTGCCATGCAGTATTGGGAGAGAGAATTTCCCTGTGGAACAAAGGAAGTCTTCCCGTCAAGACTCCAACATCCAAAAGTGGGTAATGAAACAATATTTCTAACACAAATAATGTGGGAAATGGTCGGTGGGGACTTAAAGAACAATCATGTCGAATTCGTTACTATGTTGTGATGTCATTAAAGACGGTGGAACAACATAACTGTATCTCTGGGTGGGTACACTTCCCAGTTATGAGGTTTGCATCTAATTGTTGTATAAAATGAATGATTAAGTATAATAATACTTTCATGAAGATAACAATGTGATTTTAGCATTCTAGATGAGATGATTGTTTTCCATATTGACTTGTTCTCAGTCAGTGGCCACTCCCAGATGAGCACAAACATGATGAAACAAATAATGTTCAATACTGTTTGCATGTGTGGTTTCTGAAAGTACAGGATAAAGAGGAATTATAAGTAATTGGAATACAAAATCAGGATATAGCAATGAAACATTATTACAATGAAGTAACATACAGTGCCTTCAGAAAGTATTCACCCCTCTTGACTTTTCCACATTTTGTATTGTTACAGCCTGATTTTTAAATGGATTAAATGTAGATGTTCTTGTCACTGGCATACACACAATACCCCATAATGTCAAAGTGGAATTATGTTTTTAGTTTTGTTTACAAATTAATAAAAAATGAAACGCTGAAATGTCTTCAGTCAATAAGTATTCAACCCCTTTGTTATGGCAAGCCTAAATAAGTTCAGGAGTAAACAATTGCTTAAGAAGTCACATAATAAGTTGCATGGACTCACTCTGTGTGCAGTAATAGTGTTTAACATGATTTTTTTATGACTACCTAATCTCTGTACCCCACAGATACAATTATCTGTAAGGTCCCTCAGTCGAGCAGTGAATTTCAAACACCGATTCAACCACAAATACCAGGGAGTTTTTCCAATGCCTCACAAAAAGAGCACCTATTCGTAGATGGGTTGAAAAAAGAAGAAGCTGCATGTATCTAACTATAGTTAACAAACAAATGGCCTACCAAATGTTGTAAATTATAATATGGCCTACCAAATGTTGTAAATTATAATATGGCCTACCAAATGTTGTAAATTATAATATGGCCTACCAAATGTTGTAAATTATAATATGGCCTACCAAATGTCGTAAATTATAAGCAGAAACGTATCTAAATTAGGGGTGAAAGAAGCCTAAGCCAGTACCAGTAAGATGTATCAACTAAATAAATTATTATGGAATTATTATGGTGGATCGAACTGCACAGGGATAGCATACTTTTTTAAGTGATTTGTTTGACATTCAGATGAAAACATCATCACTCAACACCCATGATATGCGAAACTGAGCCTGTGCAGACCACGAGAAAAACAACAATAAACGGGATAAGATGTTTACATGCCACAGTATCCCGTCTAAGATCAGCATATCCCAGGCATCTTATCCGGGTTTCTCATAACCAGGATACAAGCTTTTTCGGGTTATTGTAAATGGGATATGATGTTTATATGCATCAACTCAAAAACAGAATACTTGAGTATCCTGAATAATAACGGGATATTGGTGGGCATGTAAAGGTGCTCATTGTTGAGGTCAATTCAATTTAAGTTCCAGTCAATTCAGAAAGTAAATGCAATTCCTAATTTTCCGATATTGAAAGTAATTGAATTAGAATTGGAATTTCGGTGTACTTCCTAAATACAGTTCGTTGTTGTATATTTACTGACAAAATACTGTTCAGCTATAGAAATGCATTAAAAGTTGTTTCCACTATTTTCACCGCAATTAATTAGCCGTTAACTTACTAAAGTTTTTTTTTTTAACAGTTTTTGCCATAAGCGCATCTAAAGTGTCCTATAAGTTTAAATACAATTGCAACTGAGGCATGACAAGTTCATTTGCAGGACGGGTACCCAAGTACCCAAGAGCGCTGCGATTGACAGTAAATATACACTAAGTATCTAAAAGTAAAACCTTCCTAATATCACGTCTCACCCTTCCTTTTGCTCTCAGAACAGCCTCAATTCGGCAAGGACTCTACAAGGTGTCAAAAGCGTTCCACAGGGATGCTGGCCCAATTGTGGTCCTCTGTAGCTCAGCTGGTAGAGCACGGCGCTTGTAACGCCAAGGTAGTGGGTTCGATCCCCGGGACCACCCATACACAAAAATGTATGCAGGCATGACTGTAAGTCGCTTTGGATAAAAGCGTCTGCTAAATGGCATATTATTATTATTATTATATTATGTTGACTTCAATGCTTCCCACAGTTGTGTCAAGTTGGCTGGATGTCCATTGGGTGGTGGACCATTTTTGATACACATGGAAACTGTTGAGCGTGAAAAACCCAGCAGCGTTGCAGTTCTTGACACAAACCGGTGGGCCTGGCACGTACTACATTACCCCGTGCAAAGGCACTTAAATCTTTTGTCTTGCCCATTCACCCTCTGAATGGCACACATACACAATCCATGTCTCAATTGTCTCAAGGCCTAAAAATACTTATTTAACCTGTCTCCTCCCCTTCATATACATTCTACACTGATTGCAAAGGATTTAACAAGTGACATGAATAAGGGATCATAGCTTTCACCTTGATTCACCTGGTCAGTCTATGTCATGGAAAGAAAAAAAAAAAAAAAAAAAAATAAATGCTTTAACTATTTGGTTTTAATATCATCACCTATTGAGCAAAGTCAGAACAAAAACTTTCCCGTTATTCCATGCAAAGCAATTGCGCATATTTACAGTGGCTTGCGAAAGTATTCACCCCCCTTGGAATTTTTCCTATTTTGTTGCCTTAAAACCTGGAATCAAAATTGATTTTTTGGAGGTTTGTATTATTGGATTTACACAACATGCCTGCCACATTGAAGATGCAAAATATTTTTTGCGGGTGAAACAAACAAGAAATAAAACCTTGAGCGTGCATAACTATTCACCCCCCCAATACTTTGTAGAGCCACCTTTTCCAGCAATTACAGCTGCAAGTCTCTTGGGGCATGTATCTATAAGCTTGGCACATCTAGCCACTGGGATTTTTGCCCATTCTTCAAGGAAAGACTGCTCCAGCTCCTTCAAGTTGGATGGGTTCCGCTGGTGTACAGCAATCTTTAAGTCATACCACAGATTCTCAATTGGATTGAGGTCTGGGCTTTGACTAAGCCTTTCGAAGACATTTAAATGTTTCCCCTTAAACCAGTCGAGTGTTGCTTTATCAGAATGCTTAGGGTCATTGTCCTGCTCGAAGGTGAACCTCCGTCCCAGTCTCAAATCTCTGGAAGACTGAAACAGGTTTCCCTCAAGAATTTACCTGTATTTAGCGCCATCCATCATTCCTTCAATTCTGACCAGCTTCCCAGTCCCTGCAGATGAAAAACATCCCCACAGCATGATGCTGCCACCACCATGCTTCACTGTGGGATGGTGTTCTCGGGGTGATGAGAAGTGTTGGGTTTGCGACAGACATAGCGTTGTCCTTGATGGCCAAAAAGCTCAACTTTAGTCTCATCTGACCAGAGTACCTTCTTCCATATGTTTGGGGAGTCTCCCACATGGCTTATGGCGAACACCAAACGTGTTTGCTTATTTTTTTCTTTAAGCAATGGCTTTTTTATGCCCACTCTTCCGTAAAGCCCAGCTCTGTGAAGTGTACGGCTTAAAGTGGTCCTATGGACAGATACTCCAATCTCCGCTGTGGAGCTTTGCAGCTCCTTCAGGGTTATCTTTGGTCTCTTTGTTGCATCTCTGATTAATGCCCTCCTTGCCTGGTCCATGAGTTTTGGTGGGTGGCCCTCTCTTGGCAGGTTTGTTGTGGTGCCATATTCTTTCAATTTTTTAATAATGGATTTAATGGTGCTCCGTGGGATGTTCAAAGTTTCGGATATTTTTTTATAACCCAACCCTGATCTGTACTTCTCCACAACTTTCTCCCTGACCTGTTTGGAGAGCTCCTTGGTCTTCATGGTGCCGCTTGCTTGGTGGTGCCCCTTGCTTAGTGGTGTAGACTTCTGAAGGTAATTGGTTGCGCCAGATCTTATTTAGGGGCTTCATGGCAAAGGGGGTGAATACGTATGCATGCACCACCTTTCCGTTCTTTATTTTCATTTTTTTTTTTTTACTAGTTATTTTTTTCATTTCACTTCACCATTTTGGACGATTTTGTGTATGTCCATTACATGAAATCCAAATAAATGTCCATTGAAATTACAGGTTGTAATGCAACAAAATAGGGAAAAAATGCCAAGGGGGATGAATACTTTTGCAAGCCACTGTATAACCCTAAACATTCATTACCTATACTACATCTTTGCACTTATCAAAAGAGTGCCATCTGCACTGATATTTTACTTATCATTTATTCATACTATTCTCTCATCATTGATTTAATTGACTTATTTCAGAAATGTGAGGGTTTTCTGTATAGTTGTCTAATGTTGGTGGGGCATATTATTCTGTTTTAATGTTAATCCTGAATCACTATGATACATATAATCATTTTTTCTTGAGTGTATTTTAACAAAGCTGAGATTTACTTTAAAGTCCAACGTGTAGGAATACTGGTGAAATCAATTACTGACACAGACATGGTGGTGTAGCAGGAAGATTGGAATGTCGTGAACCAAGAGGTTATGAGTTCAAATCCCAGGTAAGGACACAATGAATATTAATTACTGTATAAATAAATATACACTTTGTTGTCAAATATGTGAGTTGAAAATACTGTATGTTAAAAGCACTGTGTGTGTAACATAATTACTCATTTTAGTTTGCAGGCCATCACCTGTGAAATCTCATTGGAAATTTTGAATCCACATGTGAAAGGTAATATCATCACATGTGAAGTGTTCCAAAAATACATGTGCTAAATGTGGAAATGTCATATGTGAAATCATGTGGTTTTTCCATAAGGGTCGTAACCACAACCATGCGCTTAACACACTTCCAACCACCCACAAAGGCATGCACTCAACCACAGTCATTCAGACATAGACCCCCCCCCCCCCCCCCACACACACACACACACACTCATAGACACCATCCCACCCTCAACCTCCACATGCTCCAAAGACATGTCAAAACGCCATCAAAGTTGCGCGTCAGTACAGTTGAAAGGGACTTGTATCCGATAAGAAGCCTATTTATCACTAAAACACTCTGATGGTTTTAGAGACCACATCAAAGTTGCAGTCTGGCCTATTCTCTTCTGGGGAACTGACGTTCACATGTAGGCTACAGAGGGAGGAGGAGGAGAGCACTCAATGCCTCACAAGTGACACAAATTGGAGATTAGGAGAAGGGTTAGATTTATGGTTAGGGTTATCTCATTGATTCCATTGCGCCAGGCAACTTCAATTGAGCACAGCTAAAGTATTTGAAAGAATACTTTTTGAACCCAGGTCTCGTGACAAGTGCTGTACGTTACAGTTCTATAACAGAGTGTTGTAACAGTTTGGGGGCATACACGGTGCCTTGCAAAAGTATTCATCCCCCTTGGCGTTTTTCCTATTTTGTTGCATTACAACCTGTAATTTAAATGGATTTTTATTTGGATTTCATGTAATGGACATACACAAAATAGTCCAAATTGGTGAAGTGAAATGAAAAAAATGCTACAAAATAAATAACTGAAAAGCGGTGCTATGAAGCCCCAATATAAGATCTGGTGCAACCAATTACCTTCAGAAGTCACATAATTAGTTAAATAAAGTCCACCTGTGTTTAATCTAAGTCTCACATGATCTGTCACATGATCTCAGTATATATACACCTGTTCTGAAAGGCCCCAGAGTCTGCAACACCTCTAAGCAAGGGGCACCACCAAGCAAGCGGCACCATGAAGATCAAGGAGCTCAGGTCAGGGACAAAGTTGTGGAGAAGTACAGATCAGTATTGGGTTATAAAACAAATATCAGAAACGTTGAACATCCCACGGAGCACCATTAAATCCATTATAAAAAAATGGAAAGAATATGGCACCACAACAAACCTGCCAAGAGAGGGCCGCCCACCAAAACTCACGGACCAGGCAAGGAGGGCATTAATCAGAGAGGCAACAAAGAGACCAAAGATAACCCTGAAGGAGCTGCAAAGCTCCACAACAGAGATTGGAGTATCTGTCCATAGGACCACTTTAAGCCGTACACTCCACAGAGCTGGACTTTACGGAAGAGTGGGCAGAAAAAAGCCATTGCTTAAAGAAAAAAATAAGCAAACACGTTTGGTGTTCGCCAAAAGCCATGTGGGTGACTCCCCAAACATACTCTGGTCTGGTGAGACTAAAATGTAGCTTTTTGGCCATCAAGGAAAACACTATGTCTGGCGCAAACCCAACACCTCTCATCACCCCGAGAACACCATCCCCACAGTGAAGCATGGTGGTGGCAGCATCATGCTGTGGGGATGTTTTTCATTGGCAGGGACTGGGAAACTGGTCAGAATGGAAGGAATGATGGATGGCGTTAAATACAGGGAAATTCTTGAGGGAAACCTGTTTCATTCTTCCAGAGATTTGAGACTGAGACGGAGGTTCACCTTCCAGCAGGACAATGACCCTAAGCATACTGCTGAAGCAACACTCGAGTGGTTTAAGGGGAAACATTTAAATGTCTTGGAATGGCCTAGTCAAAGCCCAGACCTCAATCCAATTGAGAATCTGTGGTATGACTTAAAGATTGCTGTACACCAGCGGAACCCATCCAACTTGAAGGAGCTGGAGCAGTTTTTCCTTGAAGAATGGGCAAAAATCCCAGTGGCTAGATGTGCCAAGTTTATAGAGACATACCCCAAGAGACTTGCAGCTGTAATTGCTGCAACAGGTGGCTCTACAAAGTTTTGACTTTGGGGGGGAGAATAGTTATGCACACTCAAGTTTTCTGTTTTTTTTATTTATTTCTTGTTTGTTTCACAATACAAAATATTTTGCATCTTCCAAGTGATAGGTATGTTGTGTAAATCAAATGATACAAACCCCCAAAAAATCAATTTTAATTCCAGGTTGTAAGGCAACAAAATAGGAAAAATGCCAAGGGGGGTGAATACTTTCGCAAGCCACTGTATAACATATTCCAGTGTTAGCCTCCACGGCGTGGCTAGCTGGATTAACCCCAGTGGTGTCTTTGTAAAGGCAGTGACTGCCTCACAAATGGTACACACAAAAAAATTATGATTCTAAATAGTAACAGTTTGGTGCTATTTAGAACACTTTTTGAAGGTTCAATAAAGAACCATGCACATAAGGTTCTCAATGGAACCTGTATGGTGCTATGAAGAACCCTTTCTGAAGGTTCTATAAAGAATTATAAAACATTATCCTATATAGCACCAAAAAAAGGGTTCCGCTATGGTTACAACCCTGGTCGGCCATATTACACTGAGTGTACAAAATATTAGGAACACCTGTTCTTTCCATGACATAGACTGACCAGGTGAATCCAACCAGATGAATCCAGGTGAACGCTATGATCACTTATTGATGTCATAAACGAAGCTTGGCTTCGTTTATGGTGTTGAGTTAAGCTTAAACCATGTATTTAGTTTGTAGGTAGGTATTGTAGTCTGGTATTATAGGTAGCTTACTCCGGTAGTTATTGTAGGTTATTATTGTAGGTAATTATTGTAGGTAAGGATTTTATTCGGCGGAGCCCAGGCGAAGCACGAGGCTAGCTTACCCACTACCTGGACCAACAAAGCTAGCTAGCTAGAGGGTAGCTACCGGTAACTTTTAGCTACCAGTAACTTTTAGCAACTGTGGTTAGCTGTTTCCAATGTTATTTCACGCTTAAGAGTACCTGTAATTGAGCCAGCTAGCTGCCACCTTCAGCTGTTTTTTCTAACCTCATTATCATTAACGTTAGGTGGTCGGTAGCTGCTGTACCTAATTTCGGCTACTGATTGCAGTCTGCCAGTTTGGCTTTATACATAGCTTGGGCTTTGTCGAGTAAGGCTTAAACTATGTATTTAGATTGTAGTTAGGTACTATAGGTAGGCATCGTGGGCTGTATATTATTAAGTAGTATAGGTAGGCATCGTGGGCTGTTGCGGGTAGCTGTTGTGTAGTTATTGTAGGTTACTTTTGTATTCAGCGGTGCCGGATGTAGCACGAAGCTAGCTAGCTAACTCACCTCCTGGATTAGCTGGCGAGTAGCTATTAGCAACGGTAGCAACTAAAAACAATATCATTTTAGCCAGCTACATTCGCTCACAGCGACGCCGTTTTTCAAACAAAGTCAACACAGTAGCCATTGCTAGCTAGCCAACACTACCAGCAGGCTGTGGTAGCTAAATACAATATCTTTGTGCTAGCTACCCAACGTTTAATCATTGCTGCGTTATGAAAGGTAAGCTTGGCTTCTTATATGGTGTTGAGTTAAGCTTAAACCATGTATTTAGTTTGTAGGTAGGTATTGTAGTCTGGTATTATAGGTAGCTTACTCCGGTAGTTATTGTAGGTTATTATTGTAGGTAATTATTGTAGGTAAGGATTTTATTCGGCGGAGCCCAGGCGAAGCACGAGGCTAGCTTACCCACTACCTGGACCAACGAAGCTAGCTAGCTAGAGGGTAGCTACCGGTAACTTTTAGCAACTGTGGTTAGCTGTTTCCAATGTTATTTCATGCTTGAGAGTACCTGTGATTGAGCCAGCTAGCTGCTACCATTCAGCTGTTTTTCTAACCTCATCCGAGGCATTAACGTTAGGTGGTTGGTAGCTGCTGTACTTAATTACAGCTACTGATAACAGTCTGCTGTAGCTTACAACAATTCTAATTTCTAAAGTGGAAGTTGGGAGAGTTTTATTCGGGTGGTTCAGTGAAACAATCATAGTTTCTGAGGTGGAAGTTGGGAGAGTTATATATTTATTTATTTTTTGGTGAGGGAGGCCTGCTCTCTCCTTTCCCTGATGTTCAGTGCATTTCATCCCGATCTCCTCTGCATTATTGTAGACATCTGTTGCAGCCTGTCAACTATGCCTCTGCCTATCCCTGTTCTCTCCTCTCCGCACAGGCTACACAAACGCCCCACACCGCGTGGCTGCTGCCTCTCTAACCTGGTGGTCCCTGCACGCACCCCACACCTGGAGTTCCAGGTCTCAGGCAGCCTCTGGAACTGCCGTTCTGCTGCCAACAAAGCTGACTTCATCCCAGCCTATGCTAATCTCCAGTCCCTCGACTTCCTGGCGCTGACGGAAACATGGATTACCACTGAAAACACTGCTACTCCTACTGCTCTCTCCTCATCTGACCATGTGTTCTCGCATACCCCGAGAGCATCTGGTCAGAGGGGTGGTGGCACAGGAATCCTCATCTCTCCCAAGTGGACATTCTCAATTTTCCCCCTAACCCATCTGTCTATCTTCTCATTTGAATTCCATGCTGTCACAGTCACTAGCCCATTTAAGCTTAATATCCTTGTCATCTATCGCCCTCCAGGTTCCCTTGGAGAGTTCATCAATGAGCTTGACGCCTTGATAAGATCCTTTCCTGAGGATGGCTCACCCCTCACAGTTTTGGGGGATTTCAACCTCCCTATGTCCACATTTGACTCATTTCTCTCTGCCTCCTTCTTTCCACTTCTCTCCTCTTTTGACCTCACCCTCTCACCGTCCCCCCCTACTCACAAGGCAGGCAATACGCTTGACCTCATCTTTACTAGATGCTGCTCTTCTACTAATCTCACTGCAACTCCCCTCCATGTCTCCGACCACTACTTTGTTTCCTTTTCTCTCTCGCTCTCCTCCCACACTACTCACTCTGCCCCTACACAGATGGTAATGCGCCGCCGCAACCTTCGCTCTCTCTCTCCCACTACTCTCTCCTCTTCCATCCTATCATCTCTTCCCTCTGCTCAATCCTTCTCCCTCCAATCTCCTGATTCTGCCTCCTCAACCCTCCTCTCCTCCCTTTCTGCATCCTTGACTCTCTGTGTCCCCTATCCTCCCGGCCGGCTCGGTCCTCCCCTCCAGCTCCGTGGCTTGATGACTCATTGCGAGCTCACAGAACAGAGCTCCGGGCAGCGGAGCGGAAATGGAAGAAAACTAAACTCCCTGCCGACCTGGCATCTTTTCACTCCCTCCTCTCTACATTTTCTTCATCTGTTTCCGCTGCTAAGGCCACTTTCTACCACTCTAAATTCCAAGCATCTGCCTCTAACCCTAGGAAGCTCTTTGCCACATTTTCCTCCCTCCTGAATCCTCCCCCCCCGCCCCCCCCTCCTCTCTCTCTGTGGATGACTTCGTCAACCACTTTGAAAAGAAGGTTGACGACATTCGATCCTCGTTTGTTAAGTCTAATGACACTGCTGGTCCTACTCACACTGCCCTACCCTATGCTTTGACTTCTTTCTCCCCTCTCTCTCCAGATAAAATCCTGCGACTTGTGACTGCAGGCCGCCCAACAACCTGCCCGCTTGACCCCATCCCCTCCTCTCTTCTCCAGACCATCTCCGGTGACCTTCTCCCCTACCTCACCTCGCCGATCAACTCATCCTTGACCGCTGGCCATGTCCCTTCCGTCTTCAAGAGAGCGAGAGTTGCTCCCCTTCTCAAGAAACCAACACTCGATCCCACTGATGTCAACAACTACAGACCAGTATCCCTTCTTTCTTTTCTTTCCAAAACTATTGAGCGTGCCGTCTTTAGCCAACTCTCTTGCTATCTCTCTCAGAATGACCTTCTTGATCCAAACCAGTCAGGTTTCAGGACTGGTCATTCAACTGAGACTGCTCTTCTATGTGTCACAGAGGCTCTAAGCACTGCTAAAGCTAACTCTCTCTCCTCTGCTCTTGTCCTTCTAGACCTGTCTGCTGCCTTTGATACTGTGAACCATCAGATCCTCCTCTCCACCCTCTCCGAGCTGGGCATCTCCGGCGCGGCTCACTCCTGGATTGCGTCCTACCTGACCGGTCGCTCCTACCAAGTGGCGTGGCGAGAAGCTGTCTCCGCACCACGTGCTCTCACCACTGGTGTCCCCCAGGGCTCAGTTCTAGGCCCTCTCCTTTTCTCCCTATACACCAAGTCACTTGGCTCTGTCATATCCTCACATGGCCTCTCCTATCATTGCTACGCTGATGATACACAACTAATCTTCTCCTTTCCCCCTTCTGATAACCAGGTGGCGAATCGCATCTCTGCATGTCTGGCAGACATATCAGTATGGATGACGGATCACCACCTCAAGCTGAACCCTGGCAAGACGGAGCTGCTCTTCCTCCCGGGGAAGGACTGCCCGTTCCATGATCTCGCCATCACGGTTGACAACTCCGCTGTGTCCTCCTCCCAGAGTGCGAAGAGCCTAGGCGTGACCCTGGACAACACCCTGTCGTTCTCCGCCAACATCAAGGCGGTGACCCGCTCCTGCAGGTTCATGCTCTACAACATTCGGAGAGTATGACCCTGCCTTACACAGGAAGCGGCACAGGTCCTAATCCAGGCACTTGTCATCTCCCGTCTGGACTACTGCAACTCGCTGTTGGCTGGCCTCCCTGCCTGTGCCATTAAACCCCTACAACTCATCCAGAATGCCGCAGCCCGTCTGGTGTTCAACCTTCCCAAGTTCTCTCACGTCACCCCCCTCCTCCGCACACTCCACTGGCTTCCAGTTGAAGCTCGCATCCGCTACAAGACCATGGTGCTTGCCTATGGAGCAGTGAGGGGAACGGCACCTCTGTACCTTCGGGCTCTGATCAGTCCCTACACCCAAACGAGGGCATTGCGTTCATCCACCTCTGGCCTGCTGGCTCCCCTTCCTCTGCGGAAGCATAGTTCCCGCTCAGCCCAGTCAAAACTGTTCGCTGCTCTGGCACCCCAATGGTGGAACAAGCTCCCTCACGACGCCAGGACAGCGGAGTCACTCACCACCTTCCGGAGGCATTTGAAACCCCACCTCTTTAAGGAATACCTGGGATAGGATAAAGTAATCCTTCTACCCCTCCCCCCCCCCCCCCCCCCAAATTGTAAAGTGGTTATCCCACTGGCTATAGGGTGAATGCACCAATTGGTGAGTCGCTCTGGATAAGAGCGTCTGCTAAATGACGTAAATGTGCCCTTGAGCAAGGCACTTAACCCTAATTGCTCCTGTAAGTCGCTCTGGATAAGAGCGTCTGCTAAATGACTAAAATGTAATGTAAATGTTAAATATACTTCAATCAGTGTAGATAAAGGGGAGGAGACAGGTTAAAGAATGATTTTTAAGCCTTGAGACAATTGAGACATGGATTGTGTATGTATGCCATTCAGAGGGTGAATGGGCAAGACAAACGATTTAAGTGCCTTTGAATGGGGTATGGTAGTAAGTGCCAGGCGCACCAGTTTGAGTGTGTCAAGAACTGCAATGCTGCTGGGTTTTTCATGCTCAACAGTTTCCCATGTGTATCAAGAATGGTCCACCACCCAAAGGGCATCCAGCCAACTTTACACAACTGTGGGAAGCATTGGCATCAACATGGGCCAACATCCCTGTGGAACGCTTTGACACCTTGCAGAGGCCATGTCTGACAAATTGAGGATTATCTGAGAGCAAAAGGGGGTGCATCTCAATATTAGGAAGGTGTTCCAAATGTTTTGTACACTCAGTTTATATTGTTGTGTTAATTGACAAGTTGAATCAAGTGAGCTACCTCTGGAACAGCTAGGGATCCCTGAGGAGAGAATTTGAGAACCACTGACTGATTTAATGAACCCTTCTCAATTGACACAATACCATACGTGAGTCTTTCACAAGACACAAGTACTGGCCATAGTTTTATATATAATGGCATACCAAAACACACTAGATAAACTGGTATGACACTCTCACTCACAAAAAGAGCAGTGAGCAAACTACGGCCCAAAATATTCAGATGAGTCACATCCCCTACATTTTAATTATCACTAAAAAAGAAAATATAACCCTTTTCTGAACTGTAAAGAACCATTGAAGTGCTCAAAGGGTTATTTGAGTCATTATGGTTCCACATAGAACCATCACCCTTCCCAAAGAACCCTTGAGGAACCCACATATTTTAGTGTGTACCTCATTTCCTTTTTAGTGCACTACTTTTTACCAGAGCCCATAGTAGTGCACTACACAGGGAATAGGTGCCATTTAGGACTAGCCAGTGATTCTGAGGCCTGTTACTCCTCAGACCCTGTCATCCTAATCTGCTCAAATCCCTTTTTGTGTTAAACACAAATTAGTTTGTGAAGTGGGGCTCAATCTAGGTCAATCCTCTGGCAAAGAGTCCGGTCGGCAATGTTTGCCTGTGTGTGTGTGTGCTTGAGTGAGTCCCCTGTGACAGATTTGAAGGGGAGAGAGGGAAGGAGGGATGGATTCAGGGTGGAGGGGTAGAGGGCTAGGCAGTCGCTGAGTTATGCTAACCGCTATTATCACCGTTTTAATTGGAGATTAGAGAGGGGATTTAGCCTGGCTGTGTGCTTGGGTGCGTGTGCTGTGCTCAATCATGGCTGTGTGTGCATGTGTGCGTGCATGCACATGGTATTATATGAGCAAGTGAAGTGTGTGTACAGTATGTCTGGCTACACTCTGCAAGTGTGTGAGAGAGGGAAAATAAGGGTTAAGCGCCAAAAAACACTTGGAAATGGTCTCATCGTTGGCTTTCATCTCTCCATCTCTCTCTCTCTCTCTCTCTCTCTCTCTCCACCAGCTCAGACATGATAGATAGGATGAAGTGACAAATCATTCCAATTATGGTGGAAAATTACTTTGCCCTTCCACAAAGTCACAGAGACTTTTACAGAAACGATTATTTCTGCTGATTCCTCCGACAGCGTAAGGACTAGGTCTAGGTGAAAAACGAGGACTATATGTTCAGGGGGAGAAATAGTGCTCAATGGAACATGGGCAGGCAGGGAGGAGAGGCAGGGAGCAGAGGCAGGGAGCAGTTGGGAGAGGCAGTGGAAGTACAGGAGGGAAATGGAGGAATGGAAAGTGCCTCTTATCAGTCTCTGATAGTATACTATATTCACTTGGCAGGTGGTGCTTTTTCTACATGATAGAAACAATAAGGATACTTTTTGTTTACTCTTTTTACACACACACACACACACACACACACACACACACACACACACACACACACACACACACACACACACACACATACACACACACACACACACACACACAAACACAGAAACATACACGCCATGTTTATTAGCATTTACTGTATTCTGAGGCCAGTCACACAGACCTTTTCATGAGCTGATGTCCCTTTCTCAGATGCTAATCGTAAGACTCTTTATTATTTATGCTTTATCTCCTGGCCACAGCACCTGAGGGTGTTAGCTCACCTCTACACAGTGAAGGTAATGTCTCTCCGAGTGAGACTGGTTCTTTCCAAATGGCACCCTATTCCGTATATAGTGCACTACTTTTGACCATGGCCCTGCACTATAAAGGGAATAGGGTGCCATTTGGGACGCAGATGTTGTAGACTTTCCCTACATTTAATCTCTGATGTATGAATTGCAGGAAAGGGCAGCAGTGTAATCAATACAGGATACAGCTTTGGCAAAATTCCACGGCATAAATGGCAGCGTGTCAGAATGCGATAACAAGCACGAGGGAGGGATGGATGGAGGGAGAGAGAGTGAGAGCGAGAGAGAGAAGGAGGGTGTGCTGTGTGGGGTTTATCATGATATACTGGACCTTAATAGGGGTAATATGCTCCAAGGAATGTCCCTTTATCTACTTATTCTGCTCTGTCTCCACAGTGGTCACTTTTTTCTCTCGCTCGCTCCCTCCGTTGCTCACTTTATATTTCTCATTCCTTCTGTTTCTTTTTGTTTCCCGATTATGTTTCAATTCAATTATGTTTGGTGATTTTGTTTAATATTTAAAGATTGGAAATGGTTCAGCTAGCAAACCATTACCAGTGTGGAGGGAAGAAACCTATTTTTGTTCACTGCATTACTATGACTTTACACCTCCATACCTATAGAAACCTTAAATAAACTACATATTACTTCAACATCCTCTAATTGAAGAAAATGTAAGACTACCACAGATCACATATGGTCTCAGTCTAGAGTAAAACGTACTGTCAACAGAGTTGTATATGCTCAATTTAGTGTTGATATTTAACTCTGCGTCATTGCTTTTAACTCTTTACAGTATTAATAGAAAGTAATGCTGTTACTTTTTTTACTCTCTGCAGTGTTGTTCAATATTCTAGAGTTCATTATTTAGAGTAATGTTTACTCTCACAATACAACTGCAAGAGTTAATTTAATCTCCTATGGAGTCAAACTCAACACTATTTTAGGATTTATATGGTCCCATTTGAGGTGTAAAGCCTAATTTACATACTGTATTTCTTATTGTGTCATATTATGGTGGCTTGCAATCTGACATCCAATCTCTATTGACATCCATTTAAGAAGGAGAACGTCCTGAAATGTCACATTACCCACAACTTACATTCAGCATGGACATAATGTCTAGATGCTTTTTATAGTGGAGATCAAGTTTATAAAGTGCCTGGCTGGGCTGATGAGACAGTGGATTGCACAGTCAGATGAAACAGTAAATAGACATTTTAACGTTATAGATTTAATCTGTCGTAATTTGTGGAATAGACACTGGCTGGAATGCGGTTTTAACCAATCAGAATTCAGGATTAGACCCACACATTGTATAATGTACAGCAGAGTACTGTATGGTACAGTACTGTATTGTACTGACCTATACTCTACTCAACTTTTCTTTACTGTACTGTGCTCTACTGTACTGTACTGTGCTGCCCAAACTTGTGAAACATCGATGATTGGTTCAGATTTGGACTGACCAAATGTCAACTACTTTTAAACGTCCATGGACGTCTGATGTCGGTCGGTGCTCAGTGGGTGAAAGGGCTGGTTACAGTAAATGGAAAGAGAGGGGACTCATGGATAGGTGTCAATAACAACCGGGAGAGGTGACATTAACTGGAGAAAGAGAGAGAGGTTGTCAAGACTGTTTTCACACTCTTGCTTTGACCACTACACGACAGATGTCACATTGTATAATGATTAGAAGACAGGCGCAAGAATATGTATTCGTTTTTTTTATTAGTATTACTCCACCCAACACAAGGTACGTCATGAAAAACGACGGGGACAAAGCCCAAAACAAACACGTACAGTCGTGGTCAAAAGTTTTGAGAATGACACAAGTATTGGTCTTCACAAAGTTCGCTGCTTCAGTGTAATGAGATATTTTGTTACTATGGTATGTCAGATGTTACTATGGTATACTGAAATATAATTACAAGCATTCCATAAGTGTCAAAGGCTTTTATTGACAATTACATTAAGTTTATGCAAAGAGTCAATATTTGCAGTGTTGACCTTTATTTTTCAAGACCTCTGCAATCCACCCTGGCATGCTGATAATTAACTTCTGGGCCACATCCTGACTGATGGCAGCCCATTCTTGCATAATCAATGCTTGGAGTTTGTCAGAATTTGTGGGTTTTTGTTTGTGCACCCGCCTCTTGAGTATCGACCACAAGTTCTCAATGGGATTAAGGTCTGGGGAGTTTCCTGGCCATGGACCCAAAATGTTGATGTTTTGGCTCAGAAGCAACCCCACACATGAATGGTCTCAGGATGCTTTACTGTTGGTATGACACAGGACTGATGGTAGCGCTCACCTTGTCTTCTCTGGACAAGGTGTTTTCCGGATGCCCCAAACAATCGGAAAGGAGATTCATCAGAGAAAATGACTTTACCCCAGTCCTCAGCAGTCCAATCCCTGTACCTTTTGCAGAATATCAGTCTGTCCCTGATGTTTGAGCCTCCCGAGTGGCGCAGTGGTCTAAGGCACTGCATTGCAGTGCTAGCTGTGCCACTAGAGATCCTGGTTCGAATCCAGGCTCTGTCGTAGCCGGCCGTGACCGGGAGAACCATGGGGCGACGCACAATTGGCCCAGGGTATGGGGAGGGAATGGCCGGCAGGGATGTAGCTCAGTTGGTAGAGCATGGCGTTTGCAATGCCAGGGTTGTGGTTTCGTTTCCCACGGGGGGGTATGAAAAAAATAAAATAATAAAAAAATTAAAAAATGTATGCACTCACTAACTGTAAGTCGCTCTGGATAAGAGCGTCTGCTAAATGACTAAAATGTAAATGTAATGTTTTTCCTGGAGAGAAGTGGCTTCTTTGCTGCCCTTCTTGACACCAGGCCATCCTCCAAAAGTCTTTGCCTCACTGTGCGTGCAGATGCACTCACACCTGCCTGCTGTCATTCCTGAGCAAGCTCTGCACTGGTGGTGCCCCGATCCCGCAGCTGAATCAACTTTAGGAGACGGTCCTGGTGCTTGCTGGACTTTCCAGCAATATCCTTGCTTGTGAAGCCCTTTTTGTGCAAAGCAATGATGACGGCACGTGTTTCCTTGCAGGTAACCTTGGTTAACAGAGGAAGAACAATGATTTCAAGCACCACCCTCCTTTTAAAGCTTCCAGTCTGTTATTCTAACTCAATCAGCATGACAGAGTGATCTCCCGCCTTGTCCTCGTCAACCCTCTCACCTGTGTTAACGAGAGAATCACTGACATGATGTCAGCTGGTCCTTTTATGGCAGGGCTGAAATGCAGTGGAAAAGTTTTTTGGGGATTAAGTTCATTTTCATGGCAAAGAGGGACTTTGCAATTGATTGCAATTCATCTGATCACTCTTCATGACATTCTGGAGTAAATGCAAATTGCCATCATCAAAACTGAGGCAGCAGACTTTGTGAAAATTAGTATTTGTGTCATTCTCAAAACTTTTGACCACGACTGTATACAGTGGGGAAAAAAAGTATTTAGTCAGCCACCAATTGTGCAAGTTCTCCCACTTAAAAAGATGAGAGAGGCCTGTAATTTTCATCATAGGTACACGTCAACTATGACAGACAAAATGAGGGAAAAAAATCCAGAAAATTACATTGTATGATTTTTAATGAATTTATTTGCAAATTATGGTGGAAAATAAGTATTTGGTCAATAACAAAAGTTTCTCAATACTTTGTTATATACCCTTTGTTGGCAATGACACAGGTCAAACGTTTTCTGTAAGTCTTCACAAGGTTTTCACACACTGTTGCTGGTATTTTGGCCCATTCCTCCATGCAGATCTCCTCTAGAGCAGTGATGTTTTTGGCTGTCGCTGGCCAACACGGACTTTCAACTCCCTCCAAAGATTTTCTATGGGGTTGAGATCTGGAGACTGGCTAGGCCATTCCAGGACCTTGAAATGCTTCTTACGAAGCCACTCCTTCGTTGTCCGGGCGGTGTGTTTGGGATCATTGTCATACTGAAAGACCCAGCCACGTTTCATCTTCAATGCCCTTGCTGATGGAAGGAGGTTTTCACTCAAAATCTCACGATACATGGCCCCATTCATTCTTTCCTTTACACGAATCAGTCGTCCTGGTCCCTTTGCAGAAAAACAGCCCCAAAGCATGATGTTTCCACCCCCATGCTTCACAGTAGGTATGGTGTTCTTTGGATGCAACTCAGCATTCTTTGTCCTCCAAACACGACGAGTTGAGTTTTTACCAAAAAGTTATATTTTGGTTTCATCTGACCATATGACATTCTCCCAATCCTCTTCTGGATCATCCAAATGCACTCTAGCACGGGCCTGGACATGTACTGGCTTAAGCAGGGGGACACGTCTGGCACTGCAGGATTTAAGTCCCTGGTGGCGTAGTGTGTTACTGATGGTAGGCTTTGTTACTTTGGTCCCAGCTCTCTGCAGGTCATTCACTAGGTCCCCCCGTGTGGTTCTGGGATTTTTGCTCACCGGTCTTGTGATCATTTTGACCCCACGGGATGAGATCTTTCGTGGAGCCCCAGATCGAAGGAGATTATCAGTGGTCTTGTATGCCTTCCATTTCCTAATAATTGCTCCCACAGTTGATTTCTTCAAACCAAGCTGCTTACCTATTGCAGATTCAGTCTTCCCAGCCTGGTGCAGGTCTACAATATTGTTTCTGGTGTCCTTTGACAGCTCTTTGGTCTTGGCCATAGTGGAGTTTGGAGTGTGACTGTTTGAGCTTGTGGGCAGGTGTCTTTTATACTGATAACAAGTTCAAACAGGTGCCATTAATACAGGTAACGAGTGGAGGACAGAGGAGCCTCTTAAATAATAAGTTACAGGTCTGTGAGAGCCAGAAATCTTGCTTGTTTGTAGGTGACCAAATACTTATTTTCCACCATAATTTGCAAATAAATTCATAAAAAATCCTACTATGTGATTTTCTGGATTTTTTTCCCTCAATTTGTCTGTCATAGTTGACGTGTACCTATGATGAAAATTACAGGCCTCTCTAATCTTTTTAAGTGGGAGAACTTGCACAATTGGTGGCTGACTAAATACTTTTTTTCCCCACTGTATATACTGTATAACACAGGGATGTAACCTAAACAAAAGAGCAAGGTGTAAACCTCCAAACAGTACACGGGACAAGACCTGTAATAACAAGAGCACAATACACGGTTCTCACGAGACCAATGGACATGGGACAATAATCGACAAGGACATTGGGGAACAGAGGGCACATATATACACATACTGATCAGGGGAAATGGGAACCAGGTGTGCGTAATGAGGCAAGACAGTCCGGGGTTGGTGGTAATGATCCAGGTCAGTGAAGCCTAGAAGACCGGTGACGTAGACCTACGGAGCTGGTGAACGGAATGAGCAGCAGTACCGGGGAGATCCGTGACAGTACCCCCCCACTGACAGTGGGACGACACTGGCATCGTGGACGACCACAGGAACGCGGTGCGGGTTGGTCAGGGCGCCGACGGTGAATATCCTTGGTCCACCCCAGGAACTCAGCACCGCTCCTCTGGGCCAAACCCCTCCCAATCGATGAGGTACTGGAGATGACCCTCCCGACGCCTCGAATCCAGGACTTCACGGACCGAGTACGCCGGACCTCCCTCGATGTCCAGAGGAGGAGGCGGGATGTCACTGGGTCCAGGAACCACTGGCCTGAGGAGAGACGCATGAAAAGTTGGATTAATGAAGTAATCAGCAGGGAGTTGCAAACGGTATGTTACCTAATTAACCCGGTCGGCTGGAGAAAAAACCTGGTCGCCTCACTGCGGTGGAGGTCGGGCTGTTCCTTGTGCCGACGCACGGCCCGCTGGAGACGACGGGAGCCCAGGCAGAGGAAGGAGGCGACAAGCTTTGGTAAACCGGTTCACAACGACGAGAACGGTGGTGTTCCCCTGGGAGGGTGGAAGGTTTGTGACAAAGTCCACGGAGAGGTGAGACCAGGGTCGCTGTGGAACCGGCAGGGGAAGGAGCTTTCCATAAGGGAGGTGTCTGGGTGTCTTTGACTGGGCACAGATAGAGCAAAAAGAGACGTAAACCCGGACATCCCTAGCCAAGGTGGGCCACCAGTACTTCTCAGTCAGGCATGCGATGACCCGACATAGGCACCGTTTGCGCCCAGGAAAGTAGGCAGTCCCGCACACCTGTGAGCACGTAGGCACGATTCTCTGGGCGCTGTGCAGGTGCGGGTTCCGTACGCTGAGCCTGCTGTATGTCGGCGTCCTCGTCCCACACCACTGGCACAATGATACGGAACAGAGGGATGATGGGGGTCTCCTCTCCCTGCCTCTCCTCTGCATCATAGAGGCGAGACAGGGCATACGCCTTCAGGGCATATGTGTATAGACAGGGCATATGTGTATAGTGTTTACTAAAAGCCAGTGGCATGTCGTTAGTAAAGATGGAAAAAAGTTAGGGGCCTAAACAGCTACCCTGGGGAATTCCTGATTCTACCTGGATTGTGTTTGAGAGGCTTCCATTAAAGAACACCCTCTGTGTTCTGTTATACAAGTAACTCTTTATCCACATTATACCAGGGGGTGTAAAGCCATAACACATACGTTTTTCCAGCAGCAGACTATGATCAATAATGTCAAAAGCTGCACTGAAGTCTAACAAGACAGCCCCCACAATCATTTTATCATCAATTTCTCTCAGCCAATCATCAGCCATTTGTGTAAGTGCTGTGCTTGTTGATTGTCCTTCCCTATAAGCGTGCTGAAGGTCTGTTGTCAGTTTGTTTACTGTGAAATAGCATTGTATCTGGTCAAACACCATTTTTACCAAATGTTTACTAAGGGTTGGTAACAGGCTGATTGGTCGGCTATTTGAGACAGTAAAGGGGGCTTTACTATTCTTGGATAGCGGAATGACTTTAGCTTCACTCCAGGCCTGAGGGCACACACTTTCTAGTAGGCTTAAATTGATGTTGTGGCAATATCGTCCGCTATTATCCTCAGTAATTTTCCATCCAGATTGTCAGACCCCGGTGGATGTCATTGTTGATAGTAACAATACTTTTATCACTGCTTCCAAACTAACTTTAAGGAATTCAAAAGTACAATTCTTGTCTTTCATAATTTGGTCAAATATACTTGGATGTGTAGTGTCAGCGTTTGTTGCTGGCATGTCATACCTTAGTTTGCTTATTTTGCCAATGAAGAAGTCATTAAAGTAGTTGCCAATATCAGTGGGTTTTGTGATGAATGAGCCATCTGATTCAATGAATGATGGAGCCGAGTTTGCCTTTTTTCCCAAAATTTCATTTAAGGTGTTTCATAGTATAGTTTCTTTTTCTTTTTACTTAGTTTAGTCACACGATTTCTTAATTTGCAGTACGTTTGCCAATCAGTTGGGCTGCCAGACTTATTTGCCATACCTTTTGCCTCATCCCGCTCAACCATACAATTTTTAAATTCCTCATCATTCCAAGGGGATTTAACAGTTTTTACAGTCATTTTCTTAGTGGGTGCATACTTATTAGTAACTGGAATAAGCAATTTCATAAATGTGTCAAGTGCAGCGCCTGGTTGCTCCTCATTACACACCACAGACCAGCAAATATTCTTTACATCATCAACATATGAATCACTACAAAACGTATTATATGACCTCTTATACACTATATTAGGCCCAGCCTTGGGAACTTTGGTTTTCCTAGATATGGCTACTAAATTGTGATCACTACATCCTATGGATTTGGATACTGCTTTAAAGCAAATTTCTGCAGCATTAGTAAAGATGTGATCAATACATGTTGATGATTTAATTCCTGTGATGTTTGTAAATAACCTGGTAGGTTGATTGACAACCTGAACCAGGTTGCAGGCACTGGTTACAGTTTGACATTTTTTCTTGAGTGGACAGCTTGATGAGAGCCAGTCAATATTTAAATCACCCAGAAAATACACTTCTCTGTTGATATCACATACATTATCAAGCATATTTTACAGATACAGACTGTTAGCACTTGGTGGTCTATAGCAGCTTCCCACAAGAATGGGCTTTAGGTGAGGCAGATGAACCTGCAGCCATATTACTTCAACAGTATTTAACATGAGATCCTCTCTAATCTTCACATACATTTACATTTTAGTCATTTAGCAGACGCTCTTATCCAGAGCAACTTACAGTTAGTGAATACATTATTTTTTTTTATACTGGCCCCCCGTGGGAATCGAACCCACAACCCTGGCGTTGCAAACGCCATGCTCTATCAACTGAGCTACATCCCTGCCGGCCATTCCCTCCCCTACCCTGGACCAATTGTGCGCCGCCCATGAGTCTCCCGGTCGCGGCCGGCTGCGACAGAGCCTGGATTCGAACCAGGATCTCTAGTGGCACAGTTAGCACTGCGATGCAGTGCCTTAGACCATTGCGCCACTCAGGAGTACATATAGACCGCAACACCGCCCCCGTTGGCATTTCTGTCTTTTCGGTAGATGTTAAACCATGTATTGCTACCACTGTATCATCAAAGGTATTATCTAAGTGAGTTTCAGAGATATGAATGTCATCTGTTACAAGCAAAATATTGACTTCATGGACCTTGTTTCTCAGGCTGCATATCTTAATATGGGCTATTTTTAGCAATTTTCTGGGTTGCTTGATTGTTTTTAATGCTTTACTAGGAAGCTTATCAGAAGTAGAGTACCTCATGTTATTTATATTGGAGCTGATAGTGCAGGGTGAGCTGCACACAATGGTATTTCTACTGGGGCACACCGCCTCAGTGCTAACAGTGTAACTCTGGTTCATAGGCTCATGATTACTGCATACAATAGCTGTAGGATCAACAGAGGTATTCAGGGCAATTAGGGGGACATAAATTAAGTTACTTACATTGTGTCTGCCAGCGCCCCTAGGATAATGTACATTTGATGCAGCGTTATGACGACTCATTGTCACAATGTTAGGGATTAACTGAGCTGGTCTTTGATAAGTCATTGTTTCATCGCAGCCTTGAAACAGAGTTAGTGGTCATAGGGCTTTTTACATGGAAATGGCCCTCACAGCAGAACCACCTCTGATAGGTGAGGCCTTTGCTCTTTTTCAGGTTTTACAGACAGATTAGGAATCAGGGGAGTTAGAGAATATAGACCTGGCCATGTCTTTTGAGATTACCTGTCACTGCATGTGTAATGACCCTCCCTGAACCCTGAGAACCACTCCCTGTATCAGACCCACTCCCTGTGCCTGTATCGGATGGAGATTTTCAGCAGAGCACGAGGGGTTGTCACCTCCCAAGTCCCAGAAGGACAAAAATATAGGTACAAGAGAAAAAGAAATTGACTGGCTTATTCTTTCTGTATGTCCTTCAGGGAAACAGAGCGAGAGAGAGAGGGAGGGAGATATAGACAGGTATGCAGCTTGAGCCTCACCTTCTTCGACAGCAGCACCCGGCCTCACCCTACTGGACTCAGAAATAAAATGTATACTTTTTGCACATGATCTGGTGCTTCTGTCCCCAACCAAGGAGGGCCTACAGCAGCACCTAGATCTTCTGTACAGATTCTGTCAGACTCGGGCGCTGACAGTGAATCTCAGTATGACACAAATAATGGTGTTTCAAAAAAGGTCCAGTTGCCATGACAACAAATACAAATTCTATCTAGCCACCATTGCCCTAGAGCACACAAATAATTATACCTACCTCGGCCTAAACATGTACACCACTGATAACTTCCACAAGGCTGTAAGAGACAAGGCAAGAAGGGCCTTCTATGCCATCAAAAGGAACATAAAACTCGACATCCCAATTAGGATCTGGCTAAAAATACATCAATCAGTTATGGATCCCATTGCCCTTTATGATTGTGAGGTCTGGGGTCCACTCATCAAACAAGAATTCACAAAATGGGACAAACACCCAATTGAGACTGCATGCAGAATTCTGCAAAAATATACATTGTACACAATGCAAAACCCCAAACAATGCATGCAAATCAGAATTAGGACCCTCTAGTTTTCAAAATCTAGAGAAGAGCTGTTAAATTCTGCAACCACCTAAAAGGAAGCGATGCCAATACCTTCCGCCACAAAACCCTCACCTACAGAGAGCTGAACCTAAAGAAGAGTCCCCTCAGCCAGCTGGTTCTGGGGCTCTGTTCACAAACACAAACAGAACCCACAGAGCCACAGGACATCAACACAATTAGACCCAATCAAATAATGAGAAAGCAAAAAGATAACAATTTGACACACTGGAAAGAATCAACCAAAAAAAGAAGCAAATTTGAATGGCATCTGGTCCTAAACAGAGAGTACACAGTGACCTGACCACTGTGAATGACCCAAAATTAAGAACATCCTTGACTATGTACAGACTCAGTGAGCATAGCCTGGCTCTCAAGAGAAGACAGGGTATGTGCCCACTGCCCACAAAATGAGGTGGAAACTGAATGGCACTTCCTAACCTCCTGCCAAATGTATGACCACATTAGAGACATATATTTCCCACAGATCACACAGACCCACAAAGAATTTGAAAGCAAATCAAACATTGATAAACTCCCATATCTGTTGGTCGAAATACCGCAATGTGTAATCACAGCAGCAAGATTTGTGACCTGGTGCCATGAAAAAAGGGGAACTAGTGGAGCACAAACAACATTGTAAATACCACCAATATTTATCTGCTTATTTACAGTTGAAGTCGGAAGTTTACATACACTTAGGTTGGAGTCATTAAAACTCGTTTTTCAACCACTCCACAAATGTATTGTTAACAAACTATAGTTTTGGCAAGTCGGTTAGAACATCTACTTTGTGCATGACACAAGTCATTTTTCCAACAATTGTTTACAGACAGATTATTTCACTTATAATTCACTGTATCACAATTCCAGTGGGTCAGAAGTTTACATGCACTAAGTTGACTGTGGTTTAAACTGCTTGGAAAATTCCAGAAAATTATGTAATGGCTTTAGAAGCTTCTGATAGGCTAATTACATCATTTGAGTCAATTGGAGGTGTACCTGTGGATGTATTTCAAGGCCTACCTTCAAACGCAGTGCCTCTTTGCTTGACATCATGGGAAAATCAAAAGAAATCAGCCAAGACCAAATTGTAGACCTCCACAAGTCTGGTTCATCCTTGGGAGCAATTTCCAAACGCCTGAAGGTACCACGTTCATCTGTACAAACAATAGTATGCAAGTATAAACACCATGGGACCACGCAGCCGTCATACCGCTCAGGAAGGAGATGTGTTCTGTCTCCTAGAGATTAACGTTGTTTGCTGCAAAAAGTGCAAATCAATCCCAGAACAACAGCAAAGGACCTTGTGAAGATGCTGGAGGAAACAGGTACAAAAGTATCTATATCCACAGTAAAACTAATCCTATATCGACATAACCTGAAAGGCCACTCAGCAAAGAAGAAGCCACTGCTCCAAAACCGCCATAAAAAAGCCAGACTACGGTTTGTAACTGCACATGGGGACAAAGATCGTACTTTTTGGAGAAATGTCCTCTGGTCTGATGAAACAAAAATAGAACTGTTTGGCCATAATGACCATCATTATGTTTGGAGGAAAATGGGGTATTTGCAAGCCGAAGAACACCATCCCAACCGTGAAGCACGGGGGTGGCAGCATCATGCTGTGGGGGTGCTTTGCTGTAGGAGGGACTGGTGCACTTCACAAAATAGATGGCATCATGAGGAAGGAAAATGATGTGGATATATTGAAGCAACATCTCAAGACATCAGTCAGGAAGTTAAAGCTTGGTCGCAAATGGGTCTTCCAAATGAACAATGAGCCCAAGCGTACTTCCAAAGTTGTGGCAAAATTGCTTAAGGACAACAAAGTCAAGGTATTGATGTGGCCATAACAAAGCCCTGACCTCAATCCTATAGAACATTTGTGGGCAGAACTGAAAAAGCGTGTGCGAGCAAGGAGGCCTACAAACCTAACTCAGTTACACCAGCTCTGTCAGGAGGAATGGGACAAAATTCACCCAACTTATTGTGGGAAGCTTGTGGAAGGCTACCCGAAACGTTTGACCCAAGTTAAACAATTTAAAGACAATGCTACCAAATACTAATTGAGTGTATGTAAACTTTTGACCCACTGGGAATGTGATGAAAGAAACAAAAGCTGAAATAAATCATTCTCTCTACTGTTATTCTGACATTTCACATTCTTAAAATAAATTGGTGATCCTAACTGAATTTTACTAGGATTAAATGTCAGCAATTGTGAAAAACTGAGTTTAAATGTATTTGGCTAAGGTGTATGTAAACTTCCGACTTCAACTGTATCTTCCCCCACTATTCATACTACAACTATTTGCACATTGCTAAAACACTGTACATAGCTGATAATATAACACTTGAAATGTCAAATGCCTTGCAATGTTTACTGTTAATTTCAAATCGTGTTTTTGTTGACGTTAAATTTGTTTCTTCTCACTTTAGTTTTTGGTTTATTTCACTTGCTTTGGCAATGTAAACATATGTTTCCCATGCCAATAAAGCCCCTTTGAATTTAATTGAAATGATGTAAAAAAGAAGAAGAACCCTGAGTCCTGAGACCACCCCCGTGTCCTGGTATCAGAGTATCAAAGACCATTTTCTGTGGAGCAGGTAAAAGTTGTCACCTCCCAACCCTCAGTAAGTTAGAAATGTAGGCTTCTAAAGTGGTACAAGAGGTACAAGTGGTATAAGAGAAAAGGTAGCACATATTCCAGAGATAGAGAGAGAGAGAGAAAGAGAGAGAGAGATAGTTTATTTCCCTTGTTTATTTGCCTTTTGTTTATTGTCTATTCCATTTGCTTTGGCAATGTAAACATATTTCCCATGCCAATAAAGCCCTTTGAATTGAACTGAATTGAGAGAGAGAGAGAGACTGACGGACGGAATGAGACAGAGAGAGACAGAGAGAGACAGGAGTGATAGGAGGGTGGGATAGGGAGAGAGAGGGAGAAGTAGAGAGCTATTGTCATTTGTTCTGAAAGCTAAATAAATCAAAAGGGGGGACAGAAATAAATGTGTTGGACGTGGGAAGAACCTTCTCCTCTCTCTCACTTTATAGAAACATTGGGACTTTCCATTTTCATACTAACTCTAATACTTCATATTCATTTTCTCATATAATACCAATACTGCATTAGGCAATATTTCCGTTTCTAAATCCCTCATCTTTTCCTAATTACTATTTCAAGGGGAATTCATAAGAAACCCAAAATCTTGTTGAACGGATGTCTGTTTCCCTTTCCTCCCTCCCTGCATCATTATCTGCAACCCTCATTCTCTGTAGACGTTAACATCCTCTGAGACCATGACCCAGTTCTCAACTTTCAACTCTTCCTGTCTCTTCTTTTCTGTATGCACATACATTATCCATCTATCAGACCCCAGGAAAATACAAAATATTAATCTCTCTTTCCCTCCTCTCTTTTCCCTCCATCCCTCCCTCATGACGGATCTTCCGGAACATTTTCCATTTAAAAAGTAATCCCTCCCATGGTCGTTCCTTCTCGCTACTCCTAGTGGATCTGTCTGATTCACACATCTCCTGACCTGAAGCATCTTTAGTGTAGCATGAAATAAATCTCTCTCATGAGTAATACTGTAATTAGTTATGTACAGTTGAAGTCGGAAGTTTACATACACCTTAGCCAAATACATTTAAACTCTGTTTTTCACAATTCCTGACATTTAATCCTAGTAACATTTCCTGTCTTAGGTCAGTTAGGATCACCACTTTATTTTAAGAATGTGAAATGTCAGAATAATAGTAGAGAGAATTATTTATTTCAGCTTTTATTTCTTTCATCACATTCCCAGTGGGTCAGAAGTTTACATACACTCAATTAGTATTTGGTAGCATTGCCTTTAAATTGTTTAACTTGGGTCAAACGTTTCGGGTAGCCTTCCACAAGCTTCCCATAATAAGTTGGGTGAATTTTGGCCCATTCCTCCTGACAGAGCTGGTGTAACTGAGTCAGGTTTGTAGGCCTCCTTGCTCGCACATGTTTTTCAGTTCTGCCCACAAATGTTCTATAGGATTGAGGTCAGGGCTTTGTTATGGCCACTTCAATACCTTGACTTTGTTGTCCTTAAGCAATTTTGCCACAACTTTGGAAGTATGATTGGGGTCATTGTCCATTTGGAAGACCCATTTGCGACCAATCTTTAACTTCCTGACTGATGTCTTGAGATGTTGCTTCAATATATCCACATAATTTTCCTTCCTCATGATGCCATCTACTTTGTGAAGTGCACCAGTCCCTCCTACAGCAAAGCACCCCCACAGCATGATGCTGCCACCCCCATGCTTCACGGTTGGGATGGTGTTCTTCGGCTTGCAAGCATCCCCTTTTTCCTCCAAACATTACGATGGTCATTATGGCCAAACAGTTCTATTTTCGTTTCATCAGACGAGAGGACATTTCTCCAAAAAGTACGATCTTTGTCCCCATGTGCAGTTACAAACCGTAGTCTGTTTTTTTTATGGCGGTTTTGGAGCAGTGGCTTATTCTTTGCTGAGCGGCCTTTCAGGTTATGTCGACATAGGACTAGTTTTACTGTGTATATAGATACTTTTGTACCTGTTTCCTCCAGCATCTTCACAAGGTCCTTTGCTGTTGTTCTGGGATTGATTTGCACTTTTCGCACCAAACTACGTTCATCTCTAGGAGACAGAACGCGTCTCCTTCCTGAGCGGTATAACGGCTGCGTGGTCCCATGGTGTTTATACTTGCGTACTATTGTTTGTACAGATGAACGTGGTACCTTCAGGCGTTTGGAAATTGCTCCCAAGGATGAACCAGACTTGTGGAGGTCTAAAAAAAAAATTCTGAGGTCTTGGCTGATTTCTTTCGATTTTCCCATGATGTCAAGCAAAGAGGCACTGAGTTTGAAGGTAGGCCTTGAAATACATCCACAGGTACACCTCCAATTGACTCAAATGATGTAAATTAGCCTATCAGAAGCTTCTAAAGCTATGACATCATTTTCTGGAATTTTCCAAGCTGTTTAAAGGCACAGTCAACTTAGTGTATGTAAACTTCTGACCCACTGGAATTGTGATGCAGTGAATTATAAGTGAAATAATATGTCTGTAAACAATTGTTGGAAAAATTACTTGTGTCATGCACAACGTAGATGTCCTAACCGACTTGCCAAAACTATAGTTTGTTAACAATACATTAGTGGAGTGGTTGATAAACGAGTTTTAATGATTCCAACCTAAGTTTACCCATCCCACTCCATCATGCTATCTCTCATGAAAACATTGAACTGATTTTTTGTTCTCAATTCATAATTATCCCTGGTATTTTTCTGTCCATATTGTTGTCTTTTTTTCTCTCTATATACTTATTTTTTTGTAAGATTTTATTCATGATATTTTTTTGTACAATACAAAACATAAAAATACAAACAACAACATACCGACCCACACCAACATCCACAACATCACCCCTGCCCAGACTCACCTGCTCACACCCCCATCTCCAGTGCCCCTTTAACTCTCCGCCACATGGCCTCAAACTGCACAATTTTGTTTCAATTTTGTTTTCTCAAAAACGTTTGACTTTTCCATTGTGTTAATGATGGAGGATTGGTTGATTTCCAGTTTTTAACTATACGTTTGTTCAAGATGATTGACAAAAAAAGTATCGTCCAACCCATCGGGTATCTCACTGCACACTCATATGCCATGTCTTGAAATATGCAGACAGACGGATTCAAAGTAAATTTACATTATAATACTTCTCAGCCAACTTTCTAACTCCGCCCATAACTTTTGGACTTTATAGCATTCCCTGAAGGCATGGATTATTGAGTCATTGTTAGTTTTACACTTAAGATATGACTATGCCGTTGTGCTGTAGAATTTGTGAATTTTGTCTCTTGTGCAATAAATTATATACATTAGTTTATACTGGATTAAGTGTACATTTTCATTACCTATAATTTCGTTAGTTATGTTTCAACATTCCCTCCATCTTGTGTCAATATCAGTTCTTTTTAGAGATTGTCAGTTGGATAGGCTGTCTGCAAAGATTTGTATATCTTACCTATCAAATTAATATCCCTTTCTTACTCAAATAGGGTTCCCTCAAGATTACTCTGGTGTCCAAAATATTTAAAATAGATATGAATAAGGTTGATGCCCTCGCGGAAATTGAATTAGCATTATACCAAAATCCCCATGAAAATCTGTCAGTTTAAGCTAGAGATATCTGGGTTTTTGCGTTGGATGTGTCTCAATCCACCACCTCTGCCTTTGACACACTTCCGCATCTGCGGTGAAAGGTGTCAGAGCTAGAGCGATGTTTGTCATCCCTAAAATCGGTCTTCTCACAAAATTGTCTGTAGCGTCTGAACGGTTTGGCCTACAAACTATTACCCTTCTATGAGACTCTCACGTACACGATGGTTTACTCTACGACCAACAAGCGTCTTGGGACTCGTCTGAAGTCGGTACAGCCGATCTGCCAACTTCTGTCTGTAGCGTCTGAACAGGGATACACACTAATACCCCACTGTGGAAAGGTGAGACTCTCACGAACACGTACATGTCCGTTGTTTTGCTCTAGGATGTCCACAGGCCTCACAAGACTCATCTGAAGCTCCCCTGGTTGACAAAATATATGGAAGTATATATGGAGACTGTTAAGTGACAAAAAAAAAGTTTTTCAAAAAGATTCCTGATCTTCTGATATCTCTCAGATATAGGATAAACACTTCAGAACAAACTTCCTTTAGAAACATTTTCGGAACTATCTCTTGTTCCATGTAGTGAATCTGTTATTCAATGTGTTTGTATGGGTTGAGTTGTATTTTAAAATATCTACATTGGTCAGTCCAAAATTTCTTTTTAATTCTGTCATGGAAATAAATGTATTTCCTGTTACCAAGTCATTTACGGTTTCTATACCTTTAGTTTTCCATGTGGACCAATTTATCAGTGAATTCTGAAAAGCTATCCAAGGATTGTTCTGTAGGATTGTGTTTTTAACGAATGATATTGGTTCTTGTAGAATACATTTCACTTTCTTCCATATTGTTATAGTGTTCTTAACTATGAAGTTGTTAATGTTCTTATCTTTATCCTTAGAAAATAGACATTTAAAAAGATTCTGGGGATGAGCATGCGCATCTTCACTATGTACCCACTGTTCCTCTCTAGTGCATTTCACTATATGTCGCAAGTAAAAGCTCTGGGTGGCGAGTTGATACAATTCCAAGTCTGGAAGGTTAAAACCACCCTCTGACTTAGGAAGACGTAAAACGTTCCTTTTTATTCTATGATATAGACTGTTATGACCTTTTTAAAAGAACGTCTTCGGTGGGGTAATTGGTATTACCGAGAATAAATATAAAATCTTTGGGAGTCAGGCCATTCTGAAGAGGTTTATTCTAATTGTAAGATTTAACTGCACTTACAGTTGACCGGGGCAGCTCTAGCAGGGCAGAAATTTGACAAACTGACTTGTTGGAAAGGTGGCATGCTATGACGGTGCCACGTTGACAGTCACTGAGCTGTTCAGTAAGGCCATTCTACTGCCAATGTTTGTCTATGGAGATTGCATGGCTGGGTGCTCGATTGTATGTCCACATACTTTTGTATACACAGTGTATTTGTTGTCAATTTTTTTATTTATTTTTTATTTTTATTTTATTTCACCTTTATTTAACCAGGTAAGCCAGTTGAGAACAAGTTCTCGTTTACAACTGCGACCTCGCCAAGATAAAGCAAAGCAGTGCAATAAAAACAACAACACATACATATGGGGTAAAACAAAACATAAAGTCAAAAATACAACAGAAAATATATATACAGTGTGTGTAAATGTAGCAAGTTATGGAGGAAAGGCAATAAATAGGCTATAGTGCAAAATAATTACAATTAGTATTAACACTGGAATGATAGATGTGCAAGAGATGATGTGCAAATAGAGATACTGGGGTGCAAATGAGCAAAATAAATAACAATATGGGGATGAGGTAGCTGGGTGGGCTCATTTCAGTTGGGTTGTGTACAGGTGCAGTGATCGGTAAGGTACTCTGACAACTGATGCTTAGTGGAGATAAGAGTCTCCAGCTTCAGAGATTTTTGCAATTCGTTCCAGTCATTGTCAGCAGAGAACTGGAAGGAATGGCGGCCAAAGGAGGTGTTGGCTTTGGGGATGACCAGTGAGATATACCTGCTGGAGCGCATACTACGGGTGGGTGTTGCTATGGTGACCAATGAGCTAAGATAAGGCGGGGATTTGCCTAGCAGTGATTTATAGATGGCCTGGAGCCAGTGGGTTTGGCGACGAATATGTAGTGAGGACCAGCCAACAAGAGCGTACAGGTCACAGTGGTGGGTAGTATAAGGGGCTTTGGTGACAAAACGGATGGCACTGTGATAGACTACATCCAATTTGCTGAGTAGAGTGTTGGAGGCTATTTTGTAAATGACATCGCCGAAGTCAAGGATCGGTAGGATAGTCAGTTTTACGAGGGCATGTTTGGCAGCATGAGTGAAGGAGGCTTTGTTGCAAAATAGGAAGCCGATTCTAAATTTAACTTTGGATTGGAGATTCTTAATGTGAGTCTGGAAGGAGAGTTTACAGTCTAACCAGAGACCTAGGTATTTGTAGTTGTCCACATACTCTAGGTCAGACCCGTCGAGAGTAGTGATTCTAGTCGGGTGGGCGGGTGCCAGCAGCGTTCGATTGAAGAGCATGCATTTAGTTTTACTAGTGTTTAAGAGCAGTTGGAGGCTACTGAAGGAGTGTTGTATGGCATTGTAGCTCGTTTGGAGGTTTGTTAACACAGTGTCCAAAGAAGGGCCAGATGTATACAAAATAATTGAACCCTGTGGCACCCCCATAGAGTTGCAGCGGAGGGTGCAGAGCTAGTGGCCGGGATAGTGGTAGCCAGGTGGAAAGCATGGCCAACCGTAGCAAAATGCTTGTGGAAATTCTCGATTATTGTAGATTTATCAGTGGTGATAGTGTTTCCTAGCCTCAATGCAGTGGGCAGCTGGGAGGAGGTGCTCTTATTCTCTATGGACTTTACAGTGTCCCAAAACGTTTTGGAGTTAGTGCTACAGGATGCAAATTTCTGTTTGAAAAAGTTAGCCTTTGCTTTCCTAACTGCTTGTGTATATTGGTTCCTGACTTCCCTGAAAAGTTGCATATCGCGGGGGCTATTTGATGCTAATGCAGTACGCCATAGGATGTTTTTGTGCTGGTCAAGGGCAGTCAAGTCTGAGGAGAACCAGGGGCTATATCTGTTCATAGTTCTGTATTTTTTGAATGGGGCATGTTTATTTAAGATTGAGAGGAAATTACTTTTAAAGAACAACCAGGCATCCTCTACTGACGGAATGAGATCTATATCCATCCAGGATACCTGGGCCAGGTCAATTAGGAAGGCCTGCTCGCTAAAGTGTTTTAGGGAGCGTTTGACAGTGATGAGGGGTGGTCGTTTGACCGCGGACCCGTTACGGACGCAGGCAATAAGGCAGTGATCGCTGAGATCCTGGTTGAAGACAACAGAGATGTATTTAGAGGGTAAGTTAGTCAGGATGATATCTATGAGGGTACCCATGTTTGCGGATTTAGGGTTGTACCTGGTAGGTTCGTTGATAATTTGTGTGAGATTGAGGCCATCTAGTTTGGATTGTAGGATGGCCGGGGTGTTAAGCATATCCCAATTTAGGTCACCAATCAGTACGAACTCTGAGGATAAATGGGGGGCAATCAATTCACATATGGTGTCCAGGGCACAGCTGGGGGCTGAGGGGGGTCTGTAGCAAGCGGCAACAGTGAGAGACTTATTTCTGGAAAGGTGGATTTTTAGAAGTAGAAGCTCAAACTGTTTGGGCACAGACCTAGATAGTATGATAGAGCTCTGCAGGCTATCTCTACAGTATATTGCAACTCCACCCCCTTTGGCAGTTCTATCTAGACGGAAAATGTTGTATTTGGGGATGGACATTTTCAGCAGTGTCTGAATCCTGGCCTTCCTAATCCCTGCTAGAACATCAGGGTTGGCGGAGTGTGCTAACGCAGTGAATAACTCAAACTTAGGAAGGAGGCTTCTGATGTTAACGTGCAGAAAACCAAGGCTTTTACGGTTACAGAAGTCAACAAATGATAGCTCCTGGGGAGTAGGAGTGATACTGGGGGCTGCAGAGCCTGGGTTAGCCTCTACATCACCAGAGGAAAAGAGGAGGAATAGAATAAGGATACGGCTAAAGGCTTTAAGAACTGGTCTTCTAGTGCGTTGGGTACAGAGAATAAAGGGGGCAGATTTCCGGACGTTGTAGAAAAGATTCAGGGCATTATGTACAGACAAGGATATGGAAGGATATGAGTACAGTGGAGGTAAACCTAAGCGTTGGGTAACCATGAAAGAGATAGCATCACTGGAGGCACTGATTGAGCCGGTCTCGGGGTGTATGGGGGGTGGAACAAAGGAACTATTTGAGGCAGTTTGAGAGGGACTTGGGGTTCTACAGTGAAATTGTATAATAAGAACTAACTGGAACAGCAATAGGCAAGGCATATTGACATGGGAGAGAGGCATAACGCAATCACAGGTGTTTTTAGAGAGAGCTAAGACAACAACTGGTAATGGCGATAAAGTTTGGGCTGAGGCTAAACAGAATAAACAGGACAGGGTACCGTGTAAAGGAACAGTCCAGCAGGCTGTGCAGCTGAGTGATAATAAGGTCCAGTGAACAGTAATATGTGAGTCCGAGAGCAGTTGAAATTGGTGCTTCAGCACAGCGAGCAATAAGCACGGTTGTAGTTTGCGTGTGCTAGCGGACCGGGGCTAGCAGATGGATCTTCGTGGTCGTCGCAACGGGAAGCCTGTTGAAACCACAGACGATTACGTCGGCAGACCAGTCGTGATGGATCGGCAGGGCTCCGTGTCGACTCTACTCCGGTTGACAGAGAGGTAGAGATGTGTCTGACTCAAGGCTAGCTCAAGGCTGATGTGGGGATCTATTTTCTTACAACTAGATGTGATGCCTAGTAGAAAGAATACATTAATGATTAAACATAATAGGTTTGTGCTGTACTGATATAGATTGTTTAACATAACAAGCTGTGATTAATGTGAGGAACCGTTAGGGGTAGGCTGAGACAGACTTGTGACTCACACACACACTGCCTCTTTGTTAAACCGCTCAAGGACATGTGTTCTGCTACAATGAAGAAGAACAAATGTCTGAGGTTGCTGACTTGAGACAAGTTGTAAAGATAACAACTAATGCCTGGCAACAGTGAAGCGCCAAGGGGCTGGGACCAGCCTGTGCGCCATCGATAGGTTGGGTAAGTTTAAACCACACCCAGCCTCTACTCTGACAGGCCCAGCAGGGAGCGGGAACTATCTCTGTCAGAGTATTTAAAGAAGAACTTATAACAATAGCTCAGTTCTCTATCTACCCTGTGTGGTGTTTCAGTGGGCTCGTATATACGAACATCATATTTACCATTCAAGTGTTTGCATTAATTAAAATACTAGTCTATTTTTTGAAGACGTGTATTGACCTCTTTTTGTTCCTATACCAGATTTGAATTAACGCAACTTAACAATTGGTGACCAACGACGTGATCTGGTAGAGGGACTTCGCTGGGTATTGTCCGGCCGATTGGACATCGCTGTCGTTGGACGGTGTGTTTCACAAAGTGTCCGGACAACTAAAAACCGGTAAGCAGACACCTATTGTTATATAACTAAAGTTCTGCACATTGGCTTTATCCAAATTAATTTTGTGAAACACCTGTTTGATGTAAGTGAACTAAATTATGAATTATTATACGAATTATTGTGAGTAGATAAGCACCATATTGTGACATGCAAACCTGTGGTGAATGTGATGTTAAACCATGGTACCATAGAGTATTGTTCTACCGGCGAGGTCCGTAACTACTAGGGTACGGCTAGGTTCGGGGAAAATACTGAAATCTCTCGGCGAGGTCCGTAACTACGAGGGTACGGCTAGGTTCGAGGAAATAGGGAATAATTGAATTAGTAATTGCTATCGGTGAGGTCCGTAACTACGAGGGTACGGCTAGGTTCGAAGAATTACACCGGCGAGGTCTGTAACTACGAGGGTACGGCTAGGTTCGGGAAATTTTTGATAAAATACTAGCGACCGGCGAGGTCCGTAACTATGAGGGTACGGCTAGGTTCGGCAGAGTATTTTGTAGATAAGAGGAGGAATAGGAGGCGAGGTTGGTAGGAGTAATAGTAAATGGTAAAGGTAAAATAATGAATAACTAGTATGACTAAACTGAAACGTTTGAACTGATATAACTGAACTGTAACGTTTGATGTTTGACATAGTATAATACTAGTTTTAAATAATTAAGTTGAAGCAATTTGGTTTATTATTTCATTTAACGTTTGATGTTTGACTCTGCAAAATACTGGTTAAATAATTAGACTGAAATAATTTGGTTTATCATTGAAATATAAATATGCACCGACTTTAACTAATTAGGTGGGAATAATTTGATTTAAATAAATAGATAGACGTACTTTAAATAATTAAATAACGGACGAATATTACAAATTAAAACGAAAAACATGACTACCAGTGGAGAAGCGGAAAGAATATTGAAGGTTCTAAAATCCACACTTGAAACTAATGGAGGAAAGGACGGGAAGGAATGGAGCAGGCGAGGAGAGAAACTCTATAAGGAATGGATAGAGGATGGTTGTATGCTATCCCCCGATGGAGTGCCTGTAGGAGGCGAACCAGGGAGAATACTGGAAACGTTGAAGCGGAAAACCCAGAAAACAGAGGGGGAATGGAAGAAAGAGGCAGAACCCAGAAGGGGTAAAATCAAGGAAGCAATGGAAAAAGCAAGGCTGAAGGAAAGAATAGGACTAGCAATGTTGGGAAAACTTAAGAAAATGTGGGAAGAAAAACAGATCAATAAGGAGAAGCAGGACAAGAAGGAAGGATCCAGGTTTCCTACGGAACCGCCACCAAGATTATACCCAGAACTGCCTACGTCTCCACCCCCATACGAGGCACCAAAGCTAATGGCTCCAACACTGTATATTGTGGGGCACTGCTAGAAGCAGCAAGAGCTATATGAGACGGGGTTGAGAACATGTCCAGATTACAGGAAGAAGAAAGTCGTATGAGCCTGATGGGTGACGGCGACAGGGGAAGCCTGATGCTTGATGGGGGTTTGACCCAAACAGAACTGAAGAATCAGGAACGAGAGGACAGAGAGAGAGAAGAAAGAAATAAGGAAGTGAAAATATTGGAAGAGGAAGTAAGAAGAGGCGCGACACAGCTGAAGGAAATGGAACAAACTATGCGAGATCTGAGTGAGGAAAGGAAACAAGGAAGTAGAGCAGCCTCTCCTCCCAGAGGACATTTCATAGACATGGGAGAAGAGCATGATGAAGAAGGGGTGAGAGACAGTACATAGTTTAAATGATAGGAATATAATTAAATGTATGCTTATCAACGATAGCAAGTATTTGTTTTATTAATTAGGGCCTAATCAGAGAGAACAGTTAAAGAAATTGAATAGCGAACTGAAATGGCGATAGAGCTGTGAAAATTGAGTTGAGGACAAAGGAGAATAATTTATGGCTCTGGTTAGCGGAAAAAAAATTAAAGCGAGTTAGATTGAGCTGTAAGATTTCAAGTAGAGGTCTAAATACTTGACTGGAAGGCAGTGCTTTGATAAATTCTAATTGTTATTACTTTATTCAATAGGTTGCTTAACACCAGTGGTGTATGCAAATAGTTGGTGAATTCTAGAACGATAATTTATTTTCGTTACGGGGACCAGGGGATAAAAGTAGCTTTAGCTATTATGCTGAGGGAATAGCACCAACCTATAGTGGGTTCTAGATTTGTTAAATAAACTAACTTATATTTTAAACTAAAGTAATGCAATAGGCTACAATTATAACATTATCAGAAAAAGGCACAATTCAATGTGAAATAGTTATTACTATTATTATTAATAGTTATTACAGTTATTATCATTGATCCAGTAATGATAGAAGGATAGTAGAGGAAAGGCAAGGGATTAAATCTCATTTAGGGAAAGAAGAAGAGTATGAAGATACATTAGGGAGAAAATACCATTAACTGAGGGATATAAAACGTTTAGCTGAAAAAGACAACAGGAATAATTTACCTTACACCCTAATATAGACATTAGACCACACCAGAAGTAGAGATGGCAGGATCACCAGTAGCAATCATGAAGAGAAGGTTCCCAGAAAATAGTGAAGATATTGGTAATATCTCTAACAAATGAGAAAAAGGACCAGAAAGATGGTAACTAAATGGCCAAAGGAGGGAACATTTGATGTAACAGTGATTGTATTGGCTAAAAAATGAAATATGACATTTACAGGGGGGACAGGAACAATAGAAGGGGAGACAGATTTTCCTAGGGGGTTGATCAAATAATTGATAATGGATCATTTGAGATGAGATCACATGTAGCAGATTTAGGGTAATCAATTAAATAATCATTGTATACTCGAGGAATTTTGAGTGATTTTATGGATCAGTTATGAGGAATTAGATTGATACAAACAATTATTGATGGGTTAGGACTGGGGATATCTGTATCATGTTTTGTGTATAATACCATCTTTAGATTACTGATGGTAATTGAAGGTTAACAAAATGTATAACCAGGAGAAAGAGATTAGCTTATCTCATTGGAATGTTGCCCAGGGCTAGGGGGAGCAGTAGTGAAGTTAGGCAGTATTTAGGTCATAAAAGAGAGCTACCAAATTAAGTGGGGCCTGGCTATTTGTGGTTGTTGTTTTTCAAATTGGGTTTTTCAAATAAAAAACAACACACCTAGTATGATAGTTATAAAGGGTTGTTATGTTAAATTTAGGGGGTTTGTGTTAGGTTTGAAAGATTTAAGTATGGACCTGTCATGTCCAACCATCAGTCTTCAGGTCAAGCCCGGGAGAGCCGGGGTAGAACAGAGTTTGAACTAAACATTAGTGTTTTTACAAGATAAGGGATTGATTGATTGGATTACTATTGATTCTGAACTGAATGAAAGTCGAATTTAGCCGCCATAAAAGACAAAGGAAGTGGGAGGAGCAATAAAGAAGCAAGGGACAGTCTAAAAATAAAAATAAAATAAAATAAGGGATGGCAATTGGATGATAAATTACCAATATTACCTAAGTGATTGTTTAGGTAGGTGGTAATATTGACACATGGGCAAAACATGTGTCAAAAGGGGGATGATAAGTAGATGGTAGGATTAAATAATAAATATATACAAAGGAGAGGACAAAATACTTAAAAAAAATATTGATGGGTTAGGACTGGGGATATCTGTATCATGTTTTGTGTGTACTACCATCTTTAGATTACTGATGGTAATTGAAGGTTAACAAAATGTATAACCAGGAGAAAGAGATTATCTTATCTCATTGGAATGTTGCCCAGGGCTAGGGGGAGCAGTAGTGAAGTTAGGCAGTATTTAGGTCATAAAAGAGAGCTACCAAATTAAGTGGGGCCTGGCTATTTGTGGTTGTTGTTTTTCAAATTGGGTTTTTCAAATAAAAAACAACACACCTAGTATGATAGTTATAAAGGGTTGTTATGTTAAATTTAGGGGGTTTGTGTTAGGTTTGAAAGATTTAAGTATGGACCTGTCATGTCCAACCATCAGTCTTCAGGTCAAGCCCGGGAGAGCCGGGGTAGAACAGAGTTTGAACTAAACATGAGTGTTTTTACAAGATAAGGGATTGATTGATTGGATTACTATTGATTCTGAACTGAATGAAAGTCGAATGTAGCCGCCATAAAAGACAAAGGAAGTGGGAGGAGCAATAAAGAAGCAAGGGACAGTCTAAAAAAATTATAAATAAAAAATAAGGGATGGCAATTGGATGATAAATTACCAATATTACCTAAGTGATTGTTTAGGTAGGTGGTAATATTGACACATGGGCAAAACATGTGTCAAAAGGGGGATAATAAGTAGATGGTAGGATTAAATAATAAATATATACAAAGGAGAGGACAAAATACTTTAAAAAATAATATATATATTTTTTAGATACAGTCTAGAAAGAGAATGCAGTCAGAAATAGAAATTGAGAGCTGAACACGTGTGAAGATAGTTTATTAACCACACCCGTATGTCAGAGGTTTTGTGCCCCACAGGTGAACTAAAGGAGAAGGTGACCCACTCTATCTAACCAGGTGACTGGTGAGCATCCAGTCCCTAAAGAAGAAAAACTGGAAGCAGGCCTGTTGGGAAGGGCCCTATCAGGTTATATTGGTCACTGCCTTTGCCATTAGAATAGCAGAAAGAGCTACCTGGGTCCACGTTACCCACTGCAAATAGGTAAGAACACATGCAAGCACCACTGAACACATGCAGAGTTAGAGAGAAGAACTGGACCAATAGGGTCTGGGGATCACCTCTGTTAACGAAGATCTCCTACCCCGACCTATCATCACTGTAGTGTGTTCTTAGGGTGTGAGTATGGGGTAGTACCAAGCAGAAAGACTGAGGATAGGAGAGGGTTGGCGGTTTTTGGGAACATGGATAACTTGAGTTGCATCATAGTCTCGGCAATGGTCTTGATATGTCAAGATCCACCACCAATTGTGCTATGCCCTGACCATTGTTAAGAAGTAAAAGAGAAGAGAAGCGACCCGACATACTGACCGTCAAGGACGAGTGGCCTACAAAATGGGAGTCAGAGAAGGGCAGACTGTCAGATTCAAAAAAAGGATTAGGGTTAGGGACAATAAGCAACTTGGGATTATAAAATCCCATTATATTCGTGTTCGGCCCCCACGGCAAGTTTTAACAAGAAGGAGAATAGCCCTATTTAGATGGATGCGATTGGGATACCAAGGGGGGTATCGGATGGATACCGAGCTATGAAACAATTAGGTGAAGGGTTTACTACCACGTTCTTTTGATGGGTGACAAGCAAAATTGTGGATTGGATTAATTATATCTGTTACGACCAACAACGATTTATTGGCTAGACTAGGGATGCAACAAAAGGGAACTTTGAACAATTATCCGCCATCTCACTCTTATGACTTAGTAAAAAGAGGTTGGCTCTAGATCAGGCAGAAAGGGGTGGTGTCTATAGAATGGTAAGCCATTGTTGTACGTTTATCCCTAACAATACCAGTCCTGACGGGAGTATCTTTAAAGCCCTAGTTGGTTTAGATAAACTATCAGCTGAAATGAAGAGCTTGGCTGGAATGGAGGGAAACGGACTGTTCTCCTGGTTGGGGGAGTGGTTTGGTAAGTATGCTGCATTGGTGGTTACTGGATTTCTGACCCTAGTAGTTGTGTTTCTAATATTAATGTGCTGTGCTGCCTGTGTAATTCCTTGTTTGAGAAAGTCTGTTACAGATGTCGTGCATACGGCTGGTATGATGCCCCTCCTAGGGGCTCAAGAAGGAGATGCAGACACTGAGATGAAGCTGATTGAGGATGACCCTTGGTTTGCTATTGGTGAAGGTTTGAAGTTCCTGGGTGGCTGGTAGCCAACCTAGTACAAGTTAGGTGTAGATGGAAGGACTGAAGTCCTTTTTATTATCATTATTGCCTATTAATAAAAGTGTGATTCTTTTTGTTTGTATTGTATTTTAATGAGTGACACCCTAGTGGGTGTCAAAAGGGGGAATCCTAAATTTCCCTGAAATTTCTTATTTTGGGTTCACACCCAGCGAGTGTGAAAAGGGGGATTGTGGGGATCTATTTTCTTACAACTAGATATGATGCCTAGCTTAGAAAGAATACATTAATGATTAAACATAATAGGTTTGTGCTGTACTGATATAGATTGTTTAACATAACAAGCTGTGATTAATGTGAGGAACCATTAGGGGGTAGGCTGAGACAGACTTGTGACTCACACACACACTGCCTCTTTGTTAAACCGCTCAAGGACATGTGTTCTGCTACAATGAAGAAGAACAAACTATGTCTGAGGTTGCTGACTCGAGACAAGTTGTAAAGATAACAACTAATGCCCGGCAACAGTGAAGCACCAAGAGACTGGGACCAGCCTGTGCGCCATCGATAGGTTGGGTAAGTTTAAACCACACCCAGCCTCTACTCTGACAGGCCCAGCAGGGAGCGGGGACTATCTCTGTCAGAGTATTTAAAGAAGAACTTATAACAATAGCTCAGTTCTCTATCTACCCTGCGTGGTGTTTCAGTGGGCTCGTATATACGAACATCATATTTACCATTCAAGTGTTTGCATTAATTAAAATACTAGTCTATTTTAGAAGACGTGTATTGACCTCTTTTTGTTCCTATACCAGATTTGAATTAACGCAACTTAACACTGATTAGCCAACAACAACGTTCATTTGGTAGCAGCTAGCTAGTTGCGATTATCCAGTGTCAAAGGTCCAATGATTCAGTGATTCCGACAGAAAATCCGATATGTTCTGGGTCGATAACTCGCTGTGCAGACAGTGCAGACTGGCCGATAATAGTCCAGGCTAGAGCTGGCTGGTAGGTAGTGCAGGCCACGGACAATGGAGAAAAGCAGCTAACGGTGGCTAATAGCAAGTAGCTAGTTAGCTGGTTAGCTGGCTACTCCCGTCCGATAGACAGAGAGGTAGATAGCCGGGGCTAGCTCAAGACTCAAGGATAACTGGTGCTACGGGGGCAGTGGTGATTAGCCTACAGCAACATCCATTCGACATCCATTCGGTTGCGGCTAGCTAAAGAGGAGAGGGATGGGGATAGGGAGAGGAGGGGGGAGAGAGAGAAATGGGGAGAGAGAAAGAGAGAGGAGGAGGAGAGAGAGAGAGAGATATGGAGAGAGAGAGAGAGAGAGAGAGAGAGAGAGGATGGGGAGAGAGAGAGAGAGAGAGAGGAGGAGGAGAGAGAGAGAAATGGGGAGAGAGAAAGAGAGAGGAGGAGAGAGAGAGGGAGAGGGGGGAGAGAAGAGAGGGAGAGGGGGTGGGGAGAGAGAAGAAAGGGGGACAGGGAGGGGGGTGGGGAGAGAGCTGAGGGGGAGAGAGAGAAGAGAGGGAGGGGAGAGAGAGAAGGGATGGAGGGGGGGTGGGGAGAGAGAAGAGAGGGGGGTGGGGAGAGAGAAGAGAGGGAGGGGGAGAGAGATGTGATGTCATGTGTTTGGTTTCCAGAGTATGTAGTTTCTCTCTTTCTCTCTCTGTGTTTTGTTGTGTGTGAGAAAGAGATTAGAGAGCGATAGAGAGAAAGAAATAGGTTATTTATGTTGGTCAGGGTAAATATCTCGAGACACTGTCGATGCTCCAGGCTTTTGACTTCTGCACCTCAATCACCACAGAAAACCACCTGCAACAGAACTATTTTTCTTATCGGTAAAAACAATTTACATTGCTGTTTAACTCCTGAGCCATGCTCAGTTGGGGGTCAACGGTCATTAACGTGTCAGGATGGCTCGCTCCACCACGGGCCTCTGCTATCCCAAGATGCCCTGGGGCTGCAGGTCACGCATGCTACACCCTGAGAAACTAGGCTGGAATGTTAATTGACCCAGAATCACAGCACAGTGGTGTTTTTCTGCTGTTGAGCTGCCTGCCCGGAGAGACCCTAGAGCGCCACACACACGCAAACACACACACACACACACACACACACACACACACACACACACACACACACACACACACACACACACACACACACACACACACACATACACACACTCACACACACACACACACACACACACATACACACACACACACATCTGCCTCGTTCAAAAGGCCTCAAGGCTACTGCCTGCTTTTCCTAGAGATGGAAATTCCACTAGCCATGTCTAGGATGCAAATGACCCTCTAGGTAATGCTTGTGGAGCCGGAGAGGGGTTAGGTTACCCTTTAACCCTGTTTGGTAAACCAGTCATATACTAAATGGACCAACAACCCTGTTATGTAGTTTGGAATCGTTTGTTCCCCTGTGTTGCCTTTCTACACAAACATTTAAATGGCCCTCCATTATGATGCAGGAGAGTGGCTTTAATTAATTCTACAAGGTAACATTGTGCTTCTTCCTGGATATTTTTACTGTAATGAGCTTTGCACTGTTTCAAACAGCCTTTCTCTCCAACACAGCTGAATGAAGTGGAACAACTGTAATATCCCCAGAAAATATAACATCTGGGAAACAGAGTAGCAGGTTGTGAGTGTGTGTGTGTGTGTGTGTGTGTGTGTCTGTGTGTGTGTGATGCTATGCTATTCTTCTCCTCTCTCCCTCAGCTCTGGACATTTTGCCCTCGGAGGAAAGGATGAATTCATCTTTATTTACTAATTTCCATTGACAATAGAACTCACACTTCCGTTGACTCACGTTATTCAGATACCAAAACTTTAGAGGGGGATGTAATAAAAATGCAGAGGGCAGGGTGATGCTGGTTGTTGGATACCAGGTGGATTGGTCTTCTTCCTAGAAACTAGGACTGACCCCCCTCCACCCTCCACCCTCCGCCCCCACCAGTCGCCCCTCTGGAGTAACCACTGCCACATGTTTAGGAAACAGGCCAGGGTCCTCTATGGGGTCGAACACTACCGTCAGCCACCCAAACAAACCTGGCCTGGCTCTGGTCTGCTGATTATTCCCCATAGAACAGACAGAACCGACAGGCTGTATAAGGCTGTATAACAGCCCCCCACCTATGGGACGTGTAGGGTATGAGGGAGGAGTGAAAGGATCTGTTGAGTATATGTACCCGATACTCTTATCCACTTTGAGTAACAGACAGACAGGGACACCTGGTACCTTCTCCAATGTTGCTGCTAATTGGTGAAGACCCTACCCATGACCCCTCAGCGCCGCACAGCCGCACTCCCTCACCTGAGTGTATCCGCTCAATGCGACAGGGAGATAAGGGTAGGGGGTTCCATTTAGGATTGGACCCCTTTCAGTGTGGTTGTACTTAGAGAGAGAAGGGGGGCATGTGGAAGGGAGGGGGTGTGAGAAGGAGGGCACGGGGAAGGGAGGGGGTGTGAGGAGAGGGGCACAGGGAAGGGAGGGGGTGTGAGGAGAGGGGCACGGGGAAGGGAGGGGGTGTGAGGAGAGGGGCACGGGGAAGGGAAGGGGTGTGAGGAGAGGGGGACGGGGAAGGGAGGGGGTGTGAGAAGAGGAGCACGGGGAAGGGAGGGGGTGTGAGGAGAGGAGCACGGGGAAGGGAGGGGGTGTGAGGAGAGGGGCACGGGGAAGGGAGGGGGTGTGAGAAAGTGTGTGTGTGATTGAAGTGAGGGAGGCTGTGTGTGCAGTGACAGCCATTGTGTGTAGTGCTTTGGCTGATGATTATTCATTAGCTCTGATTTCAACCGGTTAACAAACTCATAAAAGGACCTTTTGCAATATAATCAAGAGGGCTCCATGTGGATGCCTGCCCAAACGCAGCAAGTTAACAAGTCCAAAGACCTAAATGAGCATGACCAGTGAATAGATTGCTCATTAAGAATTCCTGTTGGTTAGAATGTGGTAGGTACAGGCCTAGTCGCTCAGAAAGGAGAAAGGACTGGGTAGGAGGTGAACGCAGTACAGTATAATGGTTTACGCTTGTAGAAGTTGAATACCCAATCACTGAATATTTGCTGTTGTGTTTCTTTGCCCTGATAAAGACCTAGGCTCACTTGCGGGTAAAAACTCTTTGTCCATTTTAGACAAATACAGCACTTTGTAATTGGCTATATAACATACTGTATAAAAGTTTGCAGATTCATTTTGTTTTCCAGTGTATGGTTATTGAACATACCCATGGACTGAAGTGACCCTGTCCAGTGCTCAGGGTAGTGTTCAGTTTTATAGGTGTTTAATCATTAATTAACATGGCTATGTGTCTCTGAGCCCTGATAGGAGCAGAGAGGAAGTAGTGAGCAGAGCGTTAATATTTGATCAGCTCTCTCTCCATCTCTTTCTCCCTCTCTCGCTCTCTCACTCTCTCATCTGTCCTGTTGTATTGTCAGCACATGTTAATGCTGACAGTTTTGTAGTGTCATTGAGATATGATTTTCTCTAAGTGCCTATGCAAATCCTGTAGTTGGAATAGTTACCATTTTATTAGTGTTTGTAATCAACAATTATATTAAAATGTAAATTATGCAAAAATATTCAAGTATTATTTAGCAGACGCTCTTATCCAGAGCGACTTACATTTAAGTGAGCGCATACATTTTCATACTGGCCCCCCGTGGGAATCGAACCCACAACCCTGGCATTGCAAACGCCATGCTCTACCAACTGAGCTACATCCCTGCCGGCCATTCCCTCCCCTACCCTGGCTAATTGTGCACCCCCCCATGGGTCTCCCGGTCACAGCCAGCTACGACAGGGTCTGGATCCGAACCAGGATCTCTAGTGGCACAGCTAGCACTGAGATGCAATACCTTACACCACTGCGCCACTCGGGAGACTGTACAAACTTGTACAAACTTAACATGATGAAAAGGAATGAGATTTATGCTTACAGATTACCTAAAATAATTATCTGCAAGCCATGCCTCCAATAAGACACGCATCTAATCTGATAGGCTGACAACTCTACAATATATTATTAAAGGTCATGAACAGTCAAAATCATGTTTTTCATGAAATTGGATGACATTTGGATAAAACCAGATCAAAGTATGATGACCAAAGTACGAAAAAGTACTGTTGCTTCTACATTGATAAAGTTTGATCATAAAGTTACTGGTACCCTCCCCCATGTCAAACACTTGGATTCAGGAGGCAGGATTATTAAAGGGATAGGGTGACATCATCATAACTCTAATTTTTATACACCAATGGTAACATCATATTATTTTACCTAATTTATGCTGAACAAAAATATAAACGCAACAGGCAACAATTTCAACAATTTTACTGACTTACAGATCATATAAGGAAATCAGTCAATTGAATTAAATTAATTAGGCCCTAATCTATGGATTTCACATGACTGGGCAGAGGCACAGCCATGCGTGGGCCTGGGAAAGCGTAAGCCCACCCACCTGGGAGCCAGGCCCAGCCAATCAGAATTCGTTTTTCCCCACAAAAGGGCTTTATTACAGACAGAAATACTCCTCAGTTTCATCAGCTGTCCGGGTGGCTGGTCTCAGACGATCCCGCAGGTGAAGAAGACAGATGTGGAGGTCCTGGGCTGGCACGGTTACATATGGTCTGCGGTTGTGAGGCCGATTGAAGGTACTGCCAAATTCTCTAAAATGACTTTGGAGGCAGCTTATGATAGAGAAATTAACATTAAATTATCTGGCAACAGCTCTGGTGTACATTCCTGCAGTCAGCATGCCAATTGCATGCTCCTTCAAAACTTGAGACATTTGTGGCATTGTGTTGTGTGACAAAACTGCACATTTTAGAGCAGCCTTGTATTGTCCCCAGCACAAGGTGCACCTGTGTAATGATCATGCTGTTTAATCAGTTTCTTGATATGCCACACCTGTCAGATGGATGGATTATCTTGGCAAAGGAGAAATACTCACTAATAGGGATGTAAACAAATTTGAGAGAAATAAGCTTTTTTTGCACGTATGGAACATTTCTGGGATCTTTTATTTCAGCTCATGAAACATGGGACCAACACTTTACATGTTGCGTTTATATTTTTGTTCAGTATAAATAAATACCGCCTCGTAACCAACATCAGAGAAGGCGTGTTTGCAGAGTGGTGTGGTTTATATAGCTTGATAGCTACTTGCTGGTGCCAAAATTTGACTGCAGGGTGTCAGCAAATATAATTAAAAGTTTACATTATTAATTTATGGCAAAGATTCTTATATGTTTCCCCTTTCATCTGTGTCTGGTATTAGCTAGTTTCTGGCTAGCTAGGTCTTCAGTCAGCATGGAACAAAAGAGGGGGAAGGGTCATTCAAAACTCTGATGCAGTTGTCATGTTAACACATCCATCAGTGCTGCTGTGAACCGCATAACTAGAGACATGCCAAATGGGAGAGGTACAGTATAGAAAAAAACAACAACTTTATAATGCAATGTCAGTGCTGGTTGACTTGCTTTGTGGTTCAGTAGATTTGCTTGAGATTATTTTACTGCAACACAGCTCACTGCATAGGTGTTTCAAAGAGATGTCAGTGAAGGCGAGCTCATGAACATAAGCTTCCCACCCACTCAGCCTGTCTTTTCAAACTTCCCGGTAGTTAGCCATGAGAGAATATATAATTCCCCCCCCCCCCAAAAAAATTGCTTTTTTATCCCCAAAATGTTTAATGGGTGATATTTTAGTCACTCAAAAGGCTATTTTACATGGGAATCAGAATGACTGTTCGGGACCTTTAACATGTAATGACAAGACAACAGAACAGATGAACAGGAATGACATTACTCTAACACGTGGCCCCAAAAAATACACTGCTCAAAAAAATTAAGGGAACACTTAAACAACACAATGTAACTCCAAGTCAATCACACTTCTGTGAAATCAAACTGTCCACTTAGGAAGCAACACTGATTGACAATACATTTCACATGCTGTTGTGCAAATGGAATAGACAACAGGTGGAAATTATAGGCAATTAGCAAGACACCCCTAATAAAGGAGTGGTTCTGCAGGTGGTGACCACAGACCACTTCTCAGTTCCTATGCTTCCTGGCTGATGTTTTGGTCACTTTTGAATGCTGGCGGTGCTTTCACTCTAGTGGTAGCATGAGACAGAGTCTACAACCCACACAATTGGCTCAGGTAGTGCAGCTCATCCAGGATGGCACATCACTGCGAGCTGTGGCAAGAAGGTTTGCTGTGTCTGTCAGCGTAGTGTCCAGAGCATGGAGGCGCTACCAGGAGACAGGCCAGTACATCAGGAGATGTGGAGGAGGCCGTAGGAGGGCAACAACCCAGCAGCAGGACCGCTACCTCCGCCTTTGTGCAAGGAGGAGCAGGAGGAGCACTGCCAGAGCCCTGCAAAATGACCTCCAGCAGGCCACAAATGTGCATGTGTCTGCTCAAACGGTCAGAAACAGACTCCATGAGGGTGGTATGAGGGCCCGACGTCCACAGGTGGGGGTTGTGCTTACAGCCCAACACCGTGCAGGACGTTTGGCATTTGCCAGAGAACACCAAGATTGGCAAATTCGCCACTGGTGCCCTGTGCTCTTCACAGATGAAAGCAGGTTCACACTGAGCACATGTGACAGACATGACAGAGTCCGGAGACGCCGTGGAGAACGTTCTGCTGCCTGCAACATCCTCCAGCATGACCGGTTTGGCGGTGGGCCAGTCATGGTGTGGGGTGGCATTTCTTTGGGGGGCCGCACAGCCCTCCATGTGCTCGCCAGAGGTAGCCTGACTGCCATTAGGAGATCCTCAGACCCCTTGTGAGACCATATGCTGGTGTGGTTGGCCCTGGGTTCCTCCTAATGCAAGACAATGCTAGACCTCATGTGGCTAGAGTGTGTCAGCAGTTCCTGCAAGAGGAAGGCATTGATGCTATGGACTGGCCCGCCCGTTCCCCAGACCTGAATCCAAATGAGCACATCTGGGACATCATGTCTCGCGCCATCCACCAACGCCACGTTGCACCACAGACTGTCCAGGAGTTGGCGGATGCTTTAGTCCAAGTCTGGGAGGAGATCCCTCAGGAGACCATCCGCCACCTCATCAGGAGCATGCCCAGGCATTGTAGGTAGGTCATACAGGCACATGGAGGCCACACACACTACTGAGCCTCATTTTGACTTTTTTTAAGGACATTACATCAAAGTTGGATCAGCCTGTAGTGTGGTTTTCCACTTTAATTTTGAGTGTGACTCCAAATTCAGACCTCCATGGGTTGATACATTTGATTTCCATTGATAATGTTTGCGTGATTTTGTTGTCAGCACATTCAACTATGTAAAGAAAAAAGTATTTAATAAGATTATTTCATTCATTCAGATCTAGGATGTGTTATTTTAGTGTTCCCTTTATTTTTTTGAGCAGTGTATATATCTTTAAGCCACGACCCTACTAAGCCACGCCTCCACACCAGTGTTCCTCCACGAACCCGTTGCTACATTGAACCATTAAAGGTTCCTCCAAGAACACCTCAACTAACAGAAAGTGTAAATATGAACCATTGACTAGCAATGGTTCCTCAAAGAACTCCAGGGCTTCCTTGAGGAGCAAATCAAATCAAATCAAATCTTATTTGTAGAATACAACAGGTGTAGAAATACAACAGGTGTAGACCTTACAGTGAAATGCTTACTTACAAGCCCTTAACCAACAATACAGTTTTAAGAAAAATAAGTGTTAAGTAAAAAATAGATAAGTAAAAAATAAATAAATTAAAGAGCAGCAGTAAAATATCAGTAGCGAGGCTATATACAGCGGGTACCAGTACAGAGTCAGTGTGCGGGGGCACAGGTTAGTCGAGGTATTTGAGGTAAAATGTATATGTAGTTAGAGTTAAAGTGACTATGCATAGATAATAAACAGAGACTAGCAGCAGCGTAAAAGAGGGGGGGACAATGCAAATAGTCCGGGTAGCCATTTGATTAGCTGTTCAGGAGTCTTATGGCTTGGGGGTAGAAGCTGTTAAGAAGCCTTTTGGACCTAGACTTGGCGCTCCGGTACCACTTGACGTGTGGTAGCAGAGAGAACAGTCTATGACTAGGGTGGCTGGAGTCTTTGACAACTTTTAGGGCTTTCCTCTGACACCGCCTGATATAGAGGTCCTGGATGGCAGGAAGCTTGTGATGTACTGGGCCGTACGCACTACCCTCTGTAGTGCCTTGCGGTCGGAGGCCGAGCAGTTGCCATACCAGGCAGTGATGCAACCAGTCATGATGCTCTCGATGGTGCAGCTGTAGAACATTTTGTGGATCTGAGGACCCATGCCAAATCTTCTCAGTCTCCTGAGGGGGAATAGGCTTTGTCGTGCCCTCTTCACGACTGTCTTGGTGTGTTTAGACCATGATAGTCTTTGTGCCAGCATCGGTTTGTGGTGGTAAATAGACAGCTACAATCAATATAGATGAAAACTCTCTTGGTAAATAGTGTGGTCTACAGCCTATCATGAGATACTCTACCTCAGGCGGGCAAAACCTTGAGACTTCCTTAATATTAGATTTTGTGCACCAGCTGTTGTTTACAAATTTACACAGACTGCCACCCCTTGTCTTACCGGAGGCAGCTGTTCTATCTTGCCGATGCAGCGTAAACCCCGCCAGCTGTATGTTATCCATGTCGTCATTCAGCCACGACTCTGTGAAACATAAGATATTACACTTTTTAATGTCCCGTTGGTAGGATATTCGTGATCGTAGCTCGTCTATTTTGTTACCCAATGATTGTACGTTGGCTAATAGGACTGATGGTAGAGGCAGATTACCCACTCGCCGCCAGATTCTTACAAGGCACCCCGACCTACGTCCCCGATATCTCTGTTTCTTGCTCCTGCGAATGACAGGGATTTTGGCCTTGTCGGGTGTCTGAAGTAAATCCTTCGTGCCCGACTCGTTAAATAAAAAATCTTAGTCCAGTACGAGGTGAGTAATCGATGTCCTGATATCCAGAAGCTTTTTTCGGTCATAAGAGATGGTGGCAGAAACATTTTGGACAAAATAAGTTACAAATGACGCGAAAAAACACACATAATAGCACAATTGGTTAGGAGCCTGTAAAACGGCAGCCATCTCCTCCAGTGCCATTATACGATACAGAGTTCCACGAGTCACCACTAATTCTAAGAGTGTATGTAATCTCAGGACAGAGCAGTAAACATCTAGAGGACAATGTGATGCTTTGTAGCTTTGTACAGTTCATATGGATCAGAAATGTTTACGCTTAGTAACAGTATGGAGTTCCAGCCTCCAGGTATCAATATTTTAGTTTCCACATGGACATTCAGTGAGAACACACCATGCTGATCAATTCTGCACTGACCATCCTAAATAAAACAGGAACGATCAGATGAATAATTTAGAAAAAGTCTGTCAGTAATTCCATGCCATTCGAGCTGCACTGTCTTTTGTCTAATGGAAAAACAGGACGTGTTGTGAATGATGGCCATTGAGGGACATGGGATTGAACCGTATGAGGTATATTTTCCTGTCTTCAGTGTGCTCCTCTATTCATGCTCCTTGGTTGGAGCAAGGTCATGAGTCTAAAGTGTTCTGGGTATGTTTTCAATGCATGATGATAGAATACCTTGTATTGTGTGTGTTAGTGTGTGTGTGTGCGTGCGTGCGTGCCTATGTGTATGTGTGTGTGTTGTGTCTGTGAATTGGGGTGTTCTTTCTGCCACTTTAACAGCTTGCTACAGTTAGCCTACGCTACATGTATGGTATCCAGTCTGTCATATGGGAGATGATCCCTCTTTCCCCTTCTTCCCCCAGTCTGACTCTATAAAAGGTGTTGGTCCTCTGATCTTATACCTGATCCAGACCTATAAGTCTGCTAAGCCAAGGGTGTCAGATGACACCCGGGTCACATCTATGTCTGCGTCTGAAAGGGCACCCTTTTCTTTTAAGGAATACAGTCCGGCTTTCAACTTACTCCTGAAAGTTGTAATAGTAGAATGCACAAGGTGCAATTTCAAAATTAGGTAGTGCATAAGCAGTTTTCCTCTTGTCATTTCACTCATTACAGACCTTAGAGAGCTATTTATAACTTGTCAGAAATGTCCAGCTCAACGAGCTGGTTTTTTACCCAATCAATTTTTTAGCCAATCGATTTTATTGTAATGTTTGAGTCATTCAAATATACATTTACATTTACGTCATTTAGCAGATGCTATTATCCAGAGCGACTTACAAATTGGTGCATTCACCTTATGATAGCCAGTGGGACAACCACTTTACAATTTATTTATATTTTTAGTATTTTTATTTGTTCTTAAAATTTATTTTATTTTAAAATATTTTTTGTTTTGAGTATATTTTAATTTTAATTTGTTTTATATATATATATATATATATATATATATTTTTTTTTTTTTTTTGTTGTTTATTTATTTTGATATGTGTTTTATTTATTTATTATTATAATTATTATTATTATTATTATTTTTTTTTTTTTTTTTTGGGGGGGGGTAGAAGGATTACTTTTATACTATCCCAGGTATTCCTTAAATATATATATCACATGAAGATATATAAGACATGGCAAAATGTGTAGAATTGCAGGAAATTAGCGTCAAAACTACAAAATGTTCTCTGCACCCATGACAAAATGTGTAGAATTGCAAAAAATAAGCATTGAAATGGCAAAAAAAAAGTATCGATCCAATGGCAAAATGTATAGAATTGCAGAAAATAAGCTTTAAACCTGCAAAATGTTCTCTCCGCCAACAACAGGGTTGTGAACAGTTTTTGTCATAAACAGTGCTTGTGCTCATAGAAATAGACATGGTGCGCGCGTGGGTGTGGGATTATCCCCAATGCTGGAAGGGGAGCCTGAGTGAAAACGTTTGGGAACCCCTGATGTAGGGGAAAGGGTGTGACGTCGGACACAGCCCTAGACGTCTGCTAAGCCCGGGGTATCAGATGATAACGGGGTCATGTCTATGTCTGACTGGCGTTCACCCCCTGATCTGCTTCAGTCCGGGCCAGACCGGGTCAGACTGGCTAGCCTTTCATCCATCCCCCCATTCTGGTTTGGGTTTCCTCACTCACAGAAAGAAGAAATGTAGAGAAACACAGTTTGTTATGATAGCGGGGGAAATATTTTCACAGGGTTTTATGAGAAGCCCATTTTGTCACAACCCCTCTGAAATAAAAACAATGTCGGCTGGAGTAATTGAGAACAACAGTATATAGGATTGAGATGGATAGAAAGACAGGCCTCAAAAAATGTATGATGTATAGATGTTGTAAAAAAAAATAAAGATGAATTTGATTACTCATAAAATGTTGGCATGGTTTTCTTTGAAAATCCATGAATATTTTTCACGGCCGTCTGTCAATTTGCCCAGAGACAGAAGAGCTAAGGGAGAGGTGTGAAAACGGCGGTGTTTTTATCATGTCACCCCAACAATGAAACTCTCTCTCAACTATTACTTTTGTGTGAATGTGATGTCACACTGGCTGCGTTTACACAGGCAGCCCAATTCTGATTGGCAAAATACCAATTAGTGAAATTTGGCTGCCTGTGCAAACGCCTCTGTCTTTGTGTCTTGCAGGCTGGGCTCTTGCTGTTTAGGGTATCCAACAACTTGTATCTATCTCATGTGTTACTTTGTGTATAAACAGGTGTTACTACTCTATCTTTGCAAAATACAATCATAAAAGGACATGACTACCTCTTCATGACTCTTCTGATAGACTAGTTAAGATGAATGCTTTGTGTTTTAATTCCATCTTTCAACATTTGCTATTTCACCTTTTAAACTCATTATTTCAAAATGTTCTTTATTCTAAATCAACTAATATTGCAGCTTAATGACTTTAAATCCTTTTTACTATTAGGATAACACGGTGGCACCAGCAGGAGTAGTAACACCAATGATGGTAACACCAATGAGAAGTTTTAGGTTACTGAGGGACTTTCTTAAATGGAGGCCACAGATGCTCAAATCTAAGGTAATTAACCCTTTAAAAAAGTGATATGAGTCATACTTTTGCTCACATTGTTATGTCTCTTAATTTAAATAGCGTAACCCCAAGTGACACTTTGGATTTAGACACACCAAATTATCAATGGTATCCTCAAATTCATGACATACTAAAAGGGTGTGATAAGCTAATAATTGTATTTAATAGATATCCCTACCCCAATAACAATTTGCCACTGTAGGGAATGATCAAGGTACTTGTAAATGTGTATTTTTGTAAGGAGTGATTTTCAAGGTGGTTACACCAGTGACATAAAACTGAGGGACAGACATTATATTAGTAAATAGGTATTTTAATAGCCTTCTTTGTTTTTATTGATCTATACAATATATGAAATACTTTTGTTCACTTTCTAGCATTCAAAATAATAGATAGATATCTCTAAATCCCCAAAACATGTCACTACAACTCTACACATCACCACTGGGATAAGCCAATTTGCTTACCCTAAGGACTTTAAACAATGCATAAACATAACATTTTGCAGTATAAAGGACTCATTGATAAATAGTTCAATATAAACAAAAACACGTATGATGTGTAACTATTTGTCATTTTAAAGTGTGTTCATGGTTGCAAAGGCAAGGGACGCAAATGCACCACAATTCAAGAACGACCCAAAATGTTTGACAGTAGCCTTAGGAAGAAAGGCTAACTGATGCCTCGTAGCCGTTAGACACTAACTAATCAGAGCAAGATAAAGAATGGGGTCACATTCTTCTCCAAACGAGATCCCTCGCTCGGACTGCCAGCAGCCATGGAGGCACAACAGACAGAGACAGAGGAAGGACGTCAAAAGAAATAAATAAAAGGCAGATTGTCATAGAATCCTAGAGGTGGGAGACAGACAGAGTGAAATACTAATGTGAGTATTAGAAAGACTGGGCTGGTTAACTGACTGATCTAAGCCCTATACCAGGCAGAATTAGCTGCTCCTCAGTTTATTGTTCACTGTTAGAAAAAATGGTTCCAAAAGGGTTCCAAAAGGGTTCTTTGCGGAGGGATAGGGTTCTACTAATAACTGTTTTGATCAGAATAACCCTTTTTGGGGCCTCCTGAGTGGCGCAGGGGTCTAAGGCACTGCATCACAGTGCTGGAGGTGTCACTACAGACCCGGGTTTGATCCTGGGCTGTATCACAACTGGCAATGATCGGGAGTCCCATAGGGCGG